>NW_010326530.1:0-9073 GCF_000700745.2 Antrostomus carolinensis | reverse complement strand
ACCCCAAACCTGAAACTGCAATCCTGGAAGAGCAAACTGGAGCAATTCCTGAGAGGATCCACCTGCTTGCTGGTCAATCCTTGTTAATATACTAAACATGGCTTAATATGATATGGAATATCTCATTGGCATATCCAAATGCTAATTCCTGGGTTTGCTAATTACTACACTTCCCCCTTCCCAGTCCTTTGCACTTACAAACTACCCAAACACAATGTCCTTGTAGGTTATCAACATTGTCATAACAAATCCCACACTGAAACCAAAACACAGTAGCTAATCCTAGCTACTAAGAAGGAAATTAACTCTATCCTAGCAAAACCAGGACGTGCCAGGAAGCCTGAGGAATCAAAAATAGGCTGTCCCACCGAAGAAGATAAAAGCTCTTCCTATTTGTTAATGAGCAAAGGAAGGAAGTCTGTGTGTCTATCAGGGATCTGGTAGGTCTGTTTGCAGATATGAACTCCATGGGTTGGTCTAATTATGATGTGTTATAGTTTTGATGGAAGGGTAATCAATACTTATACAAAGAGCAATGACAATACAGTATTCCCTAAAGACTGCTGGTGCTGCTGCATGACTATATATTATAGAAGAAAAGGATATGGGAGATGTATTTCACTATTAAAAGCTGGGGATATGCTCGCATTGAAGGTAGATTTTCTTCTATACAGGCCGCTGACCTGGTTTCAGCTGAGATAGAGCTAATTTTCTTCTTAGTAGCTAGAATAGTGCTGTGTTTTGGATTTAGAATGGGTTTTGGTATGAGAAGAATGTTGATGTGAATACTGATGTGTTTAGTTGTTGCTACAAAATCAAGGACTTTTCAACTCTCCATGCTTTGCTAGTGTGCAGGTAGAAGGGAATATAGCCAGAGCAATGGACTGAAAATGGCATTTGGATATACCAATAGGATATTCCATATTACGCAAAGTCATGCTCAGTATATAGATGAGGGTTGGCTAGGAATCTCTTTCTCTCACTTCCAGGATTGTGGTTTCAGGATTTTTTTCTCCTCTGGGATCATTAGATGGGAATGGGCTGGGCATTGGTTGGTGGGTGGTGAGCAGCTGAAGGTGTATTGCTCATTTGTACATCATCACAGTTATTGTTATTGTTATTATTAATAATAATAATTTTAAATTTATTTTAACTATTAAATAGTTCTTATCTCAACCCATAAGTCTCCTCACCTTTACCGGCCCCCCAATACCTGAGAAAGAGGAGGGTAAGCAAGCAGATGCATGGTGTTCAGCTGCCATCCAGGTTAAAACTATGACAGACGTGTAAACTCAAGTTTTATTTTTATGAAGGAAAAATATCTGACTATTATTATTTTCTTTCTAACTCACAAGTGATGTGAATTTTGCAAAAGCAAAATGAAAGTATGTAGGTATAACGAATAAGCAAAGCTAAGGTCAGATAAACTATTTTGAATTTCTATTCCATACAAAAGGCATAAGCAACCCATAGGACAATGTGCAGAGACCATAACCCACAAATGAGAGATCAAGAATTTCAGAGCCATTTATTCCACTGAATGTTCTTCTAATGAATGTGTAATGAATTTTTAACTTGTTTTTTTCACAGAGGTAGAGTTTCAGAAGGAGGAGAAAAGACTGTTCTTCTGGTTTTGGATTTTGTACAATGCTTTCTGCAAAAGTGCTATCAATTTTATAGGTATTTGAATCACCTTCCGGCATTAAAAGGAACTGAAACTGAGTCTTCCTTCTCTTGGACAAACATTCAAGTCACAGAACCTTATATAAGTTGCTCTAATCCCTCCTTCATGTAAAAGAAGGATTTTTTTGCCCTTACTGCACGTCCTTCTCTATTAGATAAGATTAGATATTTTTTACATTTTGGAAACGAAGGACTTCAATGTTCCTTCAGGAAACAAAACAAACCAACCAACCAACCAAACAAACAAACCAGGAAAAGGAAAAACAAATGACCATCCAATTAGCTTCTTCAGGCAAGATAGCCATGAGAACTAAAAATTTTCCTTCCCTTCAGTGCTTCTTCTGGTTAATGCTAGACAAATTCATATTAACATTTTAGATTTTTATTTTTGTGAGGGCTAAATCATCCCTCGGGGAATGTAACTGCTTAACAAAGGGTTCTGGACATTCGTCTGTGCACCAGAGTAGACATCACAGTGTTTGAACTTCCAGCAGTAAAACCTCTTGTATGATATCTAATTCTGTATCAGCTGTTCTTTATCACAATGGATACATCTGACCAGTTGGACTAGATGACTTCTGGAGATCCTTTCCAACCTCAACTGTTTTGTGACGTGCAAAATACTATAGCTGATTCTCCGAAAAAAAAACCCAGACTGAAGTTCAAATCACTGTTCCATCTTTCTTTATTGCTTTTCCACCCCATGTTCTGCAGAGCCAAAGTCTAAAAATACACAACGTATCTGAATTTTTAAATCTATAATATCCAAGTTTAGGTAAAGTGTGATTAGATTATACAATTAATCTCTCATTCTCAATGCAGTACTGCAACTACCCCTAGCCTCAAATAGTGTCACTTCTAGTCCTACCACATAAAGCCGAATAATGAGAGACTATATACATCCATTACCCAGCTGATCTGTTGAATGTTTAAACTAATTATTACCAATCTTAAGAGAGAGGAAATAAAACATGATTTCTCTTGTCTTTGTAGGAATGAGTTGGAGCAGACAGATTGAATCTACTGCCAAGGTTAAATCCTTTATTTTCAATGACACCAATTATTTTGAGCACAAATGCTTTAATTATCTCAAGCAGGCAATTAATAAGTTGAATTTAAAAAATCAGGCACCACTATGAAACTGTCCAGCATTCAAATTCTTTTCTCCTTAAAGATATAAACCATGAAAGTTTTTAAGAGTTTTATTCATCTTCCATTTTCACAGCCAAAGAGTTTGAGTATTTTCTAACTCTCTCTTTAACCATCATTCATTTTTGTGCCAAAAGAAACATATTTACAAGAGGAAAAGCTGAGCTACATGGTTCGTAACAAAACAGTGATATAAATGTAAACTAACATGCTTGGCAGTTCTTCAGATCTGTATTGTGTAAGAGCTACTTCAACATGTTCCCTGCACCTGATATATGCGTGTTCAATGATTTCCCCCACAAGAGAAGACCTGTACATAACACCTATTACATTCCAGGTACCATGTTTCTACAATACTTGCTATAGGATTTAGGTAATAAGCACTTAAAAAAAACAACAACAACAACAACAACAAAAAAAAACAACACCCCAAAAATGTAAGAGACCAAAGTTGGCTAAATGATGGTTCCTTCTGAGTGAAACTTATTTCTTATTTTAGCTGTCTGTAGTCAGTTTTTGTGTTGATGATTGGAACATAGAAGAACTTGATTTCAAACAACAAAACAGAAAATTGGGAAAAAGTTAACCTCTACCTATGAAAATGAACAAGGTTTTTCGTATCAGCATAAGCTGAAAAGAGTGAAAATGTCCCGTGATACATCTACCTAATTAAGTAGGACCTGCAAATAGAAAGTCCTTCCCGACACGAGGTCATCTGTTGAATTTCCATGACAGGAAATTAGATTGCTTTTATATATTAACTTGTGTAACTACAAAGGTTTCAGATGCCATAAAACTATAGAGCTTTTAAAGTTCAGCCTATAACTACCTTGATAGCCTGAGGTAGAGGATTCCACAGGTTCACTTTGCCTGAGTAAAGACTAAATTCTCTTTATTGGTTCTAATTTATTGGTATTAAGATGCAATATCCAAAATAGTTTCAACCAGGGTTAAACTGCCTTTCGAAACTTACTGCAAAGCCCAAAGAGTACATTATTGCTATACAGAGATCAGAGATTGTATCAACACTGCAGACTGGATACAGCTGTACCTCTGAAGTCATCTATTAATGCAAGGGGGAGAGCAAGAGGCTGTGATTTACTGGGTTCTGCTGGAAAAAAAAACCCAACAAAACAAACAAACAAAAAAACAAACAAAAACAATAAAGAAACAAAAAAGTGCATTTGACTGCATTCTCAACACTGTTGATAACCTGCTAATCTTTGATATGACACTTCAGACTCTCTGGACCTGTTACCCTTCAACCAACACATTGTTTTGTTGTTGTGCTTTTTCCAGACAGAAAATTTAAACTCAATTTGGAACCAATATCTGTCTACTGGTGGGCTGACAAGAGTGCCATCAGGAATGTAAGTTACTTGCAGTCTTAGAAAGCTAGGGAGCAAGAGGCGCATAGACCGAGACATAATAGAAATATAAACAGTTTAACTGAGATTGAAACTAAGTTATTTTGTGACATAATGGAGTAGTCTGTGATGGTGCACCTTACAGGTGGTAATCTAACTGCATGCAGCCGTATACCTGTATGTACAGTCTGTCCACTGTTCTTTCCTCTGCTTTGGGAAGAAAACTCGCGTATATTACACAGTTTTCTAAGAATGTTGCAGGCATACAAGCTGGTTCAAAAAAAAAAGGGACAAAGAAAGCAATAAACAGAGCAATCTGGTCTACTCTTATATTGTACTGCCCAAAAATTAGAGAGGAATTTGGTTTATGATACAGTTCTCTTTTTGGCTTTGTTAATTGTGAAACAAGCTGAAAAACCATCTAAGGGAACAATATTCCACAACAGGTCTGTAAACCCTCTGAGAAGAAAAAATAGTGTGGTCTTGTAATTTTTTTCTTTTTTCTTTTTCTCCTTTTCCTTATCCTTTTGCTTTCTTTTTTCCTTTTTCCTTTTTCCCTTTTCCTTTTTCCTTTTTCCTTTTCCTTTTCCTTTTCCTTTTCCTTTTCCTTTTCTTCTTTTTTTTCCTTTTTTCCTTTTTACCTTTTTTACCTTTTTTTTGTTTCCCTTTCTCTTCCTTTTAACTTTTTTCCTTTCCATTTTTAATTTCTTCTTTACTTTCACTTCCACCATTGCCTTCTCCTTGTTCCATTTTCCTTTTTCTTTCTTTTTTTCCCTATGCTAACATGATACGGACATTTTTGGAAACATGGAGACTGATACTAGTCTTTGTGATTTACAATTGCATGAAGTAACCAATTTCAAACCCAGACGCAGGCACAATCTGTAAATTATTTTTTATCTATTTTTTTCTTGTAGCAGATGCTTGTAAAATACTGCCAGAAAAACAACAGGGTTTTTTTTTTCCCTTGACTGCAGACTTTTAACAATCAGTAAAGCTAGAGGGCATGGCCTAAGGTCAGTCATTCAATATGGTGAGGATACAAAAACCAAGTACTATAGAGATATGAGAATGGTCAAAGAAGAACTGATCTGAAAGGCAGTCTTGTGCTTGAACCCCCATTTCTAAGGACATGTAACAAAACTCCTGTTGTGATAAAAAAGACAGAAGATCAGAATTTTGTTATGTCTTAAAATGACACAGAAAAATCAACTGGAAACAACATGCAGTTTAAGAAACTCTTTACTTAAAGTATTACATTGGTATTGTGTTTTGACCCTGGGTGGGACATTGTGACTTGTTTTTGATGATGAAAGAAGATAATTGCTTGATTTCAAAAGCTTGCATTTTACACAGTTCACGTTCAGGATAAAAAAAAAATAAATGAAAAAATAAATCCCTTGAAAGAATAAAGAACATATAATCTAATAATCATATTCAAACATAGAGAAGAAAGTAGCAAGGAGCACATATGGATTTTTCTGTTTTTTCCACAGTGCGTGAGCCATCAGCTGTGGCTCTGTGCAGGCCAAAGCACCTCCCATACCAGGGTCACATCAGGAGAATAGCAGCAGATTCCACAAGAAGTAAGAATGCAGTGAAATACAGGTGTTAGTTGTCAAATAATGTCAGACAACAAGGACAGGTGAGACTTCCTCCAGTAATAACCACCTGGTGCCCAGTCTGGCTCCTTTAGAGGAACTGCCACAAACTTGACCTCAGGTCTTTTTTATCTCTGTCTCCTATTCATGCTGAAAACCATGCATTTTCTCCTTCCCTAGTATGTTTGTAGGTAACTGGTTCCAAGAATTTAGGACACTGATAATTCAGAGGAAATACAGCCTAAACATTTCAAAATAGGGAATAGCAGTACTGTATTCATTAAATATATATGTATTTTATATTTACAGCAGCACTGTACTTCTGAGTCTCAGCCATACAGAACACTCTGGTTTATAGCAGCGTATTGGGCAAAAAGTATAATCCTTTACAAGACCTATCCCTTTGTGACACTGGGGCTTTGAAAGAAATGCTTGTAAAAATCATGGAAGGCAGTGCATGAACAAATCCCATTTGTAGCAATTAGCCTCAAGAACTGGGAACTTACTTTACACTACCATGTATTTCAAAGGAAACAGCAACATAAATGAAATGTTTACCTGTCTTTCAAATGATGACCTTTTCAGGGAAAGCAAATAGTTGGGATAGAAGATAATTCATATTCTAACACCGAGTATCTCTCTCATTCATGATAATTTATTGTAAAACAAACCCTTACTTTTTATTTGTATTTAACCAGTTTGTTTTCTTGTGAGCAAAGCTAAAGCTCAGGGAGCATGATTCACTGGACAGATCAAGTCCAACATTAGATTATGGCTGTTTAACCTTGTAGAAACAACACTTTTGGATCATAAAGCTCCCCTAACTGGTAGATGGCTTTAAGATATAGGGTCAAATATAATGGGAAATTTCTAAGGCAAAGAGCTTCTGTCTTTGCCTTCCACCTGCATATGGGATGATTTTCATCAGTTGACCCACCTGTGTTCACACCTGTTGTCCTGAACCACATTTACCATCCTAAAGTCTGCATACTTAGGGATGGAGAAGCTGTCACAAAAAAGTAAGAGCACAACAGAATCCCAGAAAATTTGGCTGTAACAGATCTTGAAGTTTCATCTAATCTACCTGTCAGATCCAATGTAAGATCCATTATACACATATCATTCTTGACATATATACCCTGGTCCTTAATGCTTCTGACAAAGACCTTCAAGGGCAACATATTGAGCTCTGCCTAGGGCTGGAGGAAGAATAAGTTGAGAGAGCTTAACGGTGAGAATCAAGGGGCAGGCTAATATGGGTGACACTGTTGTAGGTGTTTACTACAGGCCACCTGATCAGGAATAAAAAGTTGATGAGGCCTTCTATGGACAGCTGGAAATAGCCTCACGATCACAAGTGTTGGTTCTCATGGGGACTTCAACCACAAAAATATTTGCTGGAAAGACAACACAGCTGGGCACACACAGTTCAGGAGATTCTTGCAGAGCATTGATGATAACTTTTTGACACAGGTGATGGAGGAGCCAATGAGAAGAGGTGTGCTTCTGGACCTTGTACTAATAAATAAAGAAGGATTGGTTGGGGATGTGAAAGTTGGCAACAGCCTTGGCTGCAGTGATCACTAGATAGTGGAGTTCAGGATCCTGCGTGGAAGAAGCAGGACAATAAGTAAGATTGCAGCCTTGGACTTCAGAAGAGCTAACTTTAGCCTCTTCAAAGACCTACTTGGAGGAATCCCATGGGTTATGGCTCTAGAACGTAGGCGGTTCCAAGAGAGCTGGTTGATATTCAAACACCACTTCCTCTAAGCGGAAGATTAGAGCATTCCTATGAGTAAATAATCAAGCAAAGGATGCATAAGATCCACATGGATCACAGAATCACACAGAATCACAGAATGTTAGGAGTTGGAAGGGACTTCTGGAGATCATCTAATCCAACCTCTCTGCCAAAGCAGGTACATCTACAGTAGGTTGCAAAGGATCGCATCCAGGTGAGTTTTGAATATCTCCAGAGAAGGAGACTCTAGATGAGCAAAGACCTTCTGGAAAGACTCAAATGCAAAAAAGAAGTTTACAGAACATGGGAAAAGGGACTGGTCACTTGGGAAGAATATAGGAACACTGTCAGAATATACAGGGATGCAATGAGGAAAACTAAGTCCCACTTAGAATTTAATCTGACTAGGGATGCCGAGGATAATAAGAAGGGCTTCTTCAAGTACATCAGTAGCAAAAGAAAGACTAGGGAAGATGTGGATCTTCTGCTGAATGAGGTGGGTGATGGAGGAAGCAGAGAAGATGGAATTATTGAATGCCTTCTTTGCTTCAGTCTTTATGGCTTGTGCCAGCCCTCAGGAATCCCAGACCCTGGAGGTGAGAGAGAAAGTCTGGAGAAGGGAAGATGTTCCTCTGGTCGATAAGGATCATGTTAGATATCATTTAGGCAAACACAACATCCACAAATCCATCAGCCTTGATTGGATGCACTCACAAGTGCCGAGAGAGCTGGTAGATGTTATTTCTAAGCCACTCTCCATTCTTTGAAAGATCCTGGAGAATAGATGAGGTGCCTGAGGACTGGAGAAAAGCCAACATCATTTCAGTCTTCAAAAAGGACAAGGAGGGTCCAGAAAACTACAGGCCAGTCAGCCTCACTTCCAATCCATCCCTGAAAAGGTGGTGGAACAGCTCATTCTGGATGTCATCTCTAAGCATCTGGAGGAAAAGAAGGTGATCAGGAGTAGCCAACATAGATTCATCAAGGGGAAATCATGCTTGATCAATCTGATAGCCTTCTGTGATGGCATGACTGGCTGGATAGACGAGGGGAAAGCAGTAGATGTTGTTTACCTTGACTTGAGCAAGGCTTTTGACCCTGCCTCCCATAACATCCTCATAGGTAAGCTCAGGAAGTCTGGGTGAGATGAATGCACAGTGAGATGGATTGAGAACTGGCTGAATGGCAGGGCTCAGAGGGTTGTGATCAGCAGTGCAGTCTAAGTGGAAGCCTTTAGCTAGTGGTGTTCCCCAAGGGTCAGTACTGGGTCCAGTGTTGTTCAACATGTTCATCAGTGACGTGTATGAAGGGACAGAGTGCACCCTCAGCAAGTTTTCTGGTGATACAATACTGGGAGGAGAGGCTGATGAACTGGAAGGCTGTGCTGCCATTCAGCAAGGCCTGGGCAGGCTGGAGAGTTAGGCAGGAAGGAACCTAAAAAAGTTCAACAAAGGCAAGTGTGGATTCCTGCACCTAGGGAGGACAAACCTCATGCACCAGTAGAGGTTTGGGGTTGATCTGCTGGAAAGCAG
>NW_010326529.1:25613-37913 GCF_000700745.2 Antrostomus carolinensis | reverse complement strand
GTCCCTCTGGATGGCATCCTGTCCCTCCACCGTTTCAACCACACCACACAGCTTGGTGTCATCGGCAAACTTGCTGAGGGTGCACTCAATCCCACTGTCCATGTCTCTGACAAAGACATTGAACAGCACTGGTCGCAATATCGACCCCTGAGGGACACCACTCGTCACCGGTTTCCACTCGGACTTCGAGCTGTCGACCACAACTCTTTGAGTGTGGCCATCCAGCCAGTTCCTTATCCACCGAGTGGTTCATCCATCAAACCCACATGTTTCTAATTTAGAGACAAGGATGTCATGTGGGACAGTGTCAAACACAAATGTCTTTTTTAAATCCACCTGCTTAATATTAATGTAATAGTTATTGGAAAAACTGAACTTTCAGTTATATATAGGCCTTCTTTCCTGTTAGTTTCATTGGTGATTTGTTGAGGAACATGAAATCATAGGGTACCTGCCTCCAGGGCAACCCTGCTCTGCAAAAGTTATCAGGTGAAGGACACTGAGGGAGTTTCTAGATATTCAATACCCTATCAAGTTAGTACACTTATGGAGAAACAAGGAATCCCAAAACTTTAGGAAATACAGCTGAAATAAATTTTGAAGTCAGGGGATCCAGTGTCAATTTAATTTCAAACTTTCTAAATTAAAATTTTGATTTTTTTTTTTTTACATTTCTTGTAATAAGGAATTTTAAAACATAAACTTTTCAGAATCAATTGAAAGTGAGTTTGCTCCTTAATAGACAAGAATCCTTTCTTTTTTTTTTCAAAGTCAAATTTGGTCAACATTCTCTGAAAAAAAGTATTTGTTCTGATGAACTTATATTTTCAATGTATTTTACTTTTTTTCAATCTGTATTTGTAAATAGTGGATGTATTTAGGTGTACTCAGTGCTTTATTTGCTGAAATGATGTCTTGCTCACTGTCGCAGTGGGAAAACTCGAGCACTCAATATGAGCGATCAGCAAGCTTCGTTTATTGATAAGCGTTCAGTATACTTATACAGTTCTTAATGAGATCATACATATTCTGTAATCTAACTAATTCATTGGTCACTATCCTAAACATCAACCCCTCCCCTAGTTCCTCATTCTTGGTTACTTACTCCCTTATTTCTCATGCCTTAGCTGACCGTAAGCATCCTGTTATCGTATAACAGCTGCAGTCAAGGACAGTGTGTCCTCACCACCCCAGCACTTCAGACTAGCAGAGTCCGATGTTTCCCAAGATCCTGGTCAGCCATCTACAGTATGTCTATGTGACCCTTGTCAGCTAACCAATCCTCCACAGCTCACCTATTTTTAATTCTTTCCTTTGAAAAAAAGGTAGTGCATACTTTCATCTCTTTGTGGGTAAGATCACACACATATTTAATGAGGATACAATAAAGCCCCAGCTATAATTAAAAAATGTTCCGTATCATCAAACTGTCTTGTCCCCACGTAATTTTCAAATTATAGTAAATAAATATAGCAACTTCAACTGTATTGGTAAATCAGGGGATATATATCAGCATTTCAATTCATCAAATTTTAAACCACAGTACAGTTTCAGCACTAACTTTGACTCTAAACACAGTTTAAATATTACATTGTCTGCCATACCTGTGCCAAGTTCAGAGTACTTAAATTACTACAGAACTTTCATTTTTTGATGCGTTCTAATGCTTCAGTATTTCCTGGTGGAAACTGGGAAATTTTGGAGCCCACTTACAGAAAAAAGGATCCGTATTTGTATATCAGTAATACCATGCCCAAACCATAAATGGCCTTACAATGCCTGAAAGACAATTCTGTCTCCTAGTATAGAATTGTTTTCAATATTTATGCTCATACTTTCATAGAATTATAGAATTGTAGTGGTTGGAAAAGACCTTTAAGATCATCAAATCCAACCATAAACCTGACACTATCAATTCTACCTCTAAACCATGTCCCTCAGCACCTCGTCTACCCATCTTTTAAACACCACCAGAGAAGGTGACTCCATCATCTCCCTGGGCAGGCTGTTCCAATACTTGATTACCCTTTTGGTGAAGAAGTTTTTCCCAATATCCAATCTAAACCTCCCCTGGTGCAACTTGAGGACATTTCCTCTTGTGCTGTCACTTATTATCTGGGAGAAGAGACCAACTCCCACCTCTCTTCAACCTCCTTTCAGGTAGTTGTAGAGAGCATTAAGGTTTCACCTCAGCCTCCTTTTCTCCAGGCTAAAGACCCTTGGCTCCCTCAGCTACTCCTAATAAGACTTGTTCTCCAGGCCCTACTCCAGCTTCATTGTCCTTCTTTGGACCCACTCCAGCATCTCAATGTTTTTCCTGTAGTGAGGGGCCCAAAACTGAACACAGTACTCAAGGTGCAGCCTCACCAGCACCAAGTACAGGGGGAGGATCACTTCCCTAGTCCTGCTGGCCACACTACTTTTGATACAAGCTAGGATGCTATTGGCCTTCTTGGCCAACTGAGCACACTGCTGACATGTTCAGCTGGTTATTGACCAATACCCCCATGTCCTTCTCTTCTGAGAAGCTTTCCAGCCACACTTCCCCAAGCCTATAACATTGCATGTGGTTGTTGTGACCTAGGTGTAGGACCTGACATAATCACATAGAATTTCTAATTAAAATAAAAGTCTGATTTTTAATAAAAAATATGAGAATTGATACGGAGGAGGACAAAACCATAGCCAGACACCACTGAGGTCAGTATTTTCAATTTAATTTATTTTAGTCAGATCTACTAAAGCTCAGGAAAAGCATGGATTTGTTGTAAGAAATATATAGTACACAAAATCAAAATGAATTTTTTGAATGCAATAAAGGGCTGAAAATAAGTCACCCTGAAGGGAAAGTTATAGATGAAAGAAGGAAAGATAGTTCAAGTCTGTACTGGGTCTAGTTGGGATGGAGTTGGCTTTCCTTGTAGTAGCCTGTATGGTGCTGTGCTCTGCATTTTCAGCTAAAACAGTGTTAATAACACATCAGTGTTTTGCCTATTGCCAAGCAGTGCTTGCACAGCATCAAGGCTTTCTCTCCAAATCACTCCTTCCCTCAAAGGCCGGTAGTCTGGGGCTGTGCAAGAGAATGGGAAGGGACAGAGCCAGGAAAGCTGACCCCAGCTGACCAAAGGGATATCCTATACCATACGATGTCATGCTCAGCAATAAAACCTAAGAGAAAGGAGGAGGAGGCGGGAGGCATTCGTAGTTAAGACATTTGTCTTCCCAAGCAACCTCTATGAGTGCTAAGGAGCGGCTTTCCAGGAATTGGTTGGGCATCTGCCTGCTGATAGAAAGTAGTGAATCAATTCCTCTTTGTGCTTTGCATCCACATGCAGCTTTTCCTTCTTTTATTAAACTGTTATTAACTCAACCCACAAGCTTTTCCATCTTATTTTCTCCCACTGTCCTGTTATGGAGGAGGAGTGAAAAAGCAACTGAGTGGGAGCTTGGAAGCCAGACAAGGTCAACCCACCACAAGGGCACATATCTTACACTCAGATTTTTGAGTTGTTTTGTTGCTGTTTTTGCAAGGATAGCGAAATCAGTAAAGGAAGTTTGTGTAATTTGAATGTGTTTTGGATTTGAGAGTTTAAATAAACTCAAGTGGATTTCCAAATCTTTTGACATTCACATTTTGTTCCTTGCAAATCAAAGCTATCATATCTTGTGGAGCTATCCCTAATTCTGTTAATTTAAGGACTGTCTGCTCCAAGTCACAGAAGGGATTGTGGGGGATCCCATGCTGCAGCAGGTGGACATGTCCTGAATGAAACTGTAGTCTACTGAGACCCCATGCTAGAACAGGCTCCTGGCAGGAACTGTGGCCCATGAAGGACCCATGCTAGAGCAGTCTGTTCCTCAAGGTCTGTATTCCATGGAAAGAATCCACGCTAAAGCAGCTCTTGAAGAACTGCAGCCCATGGGAAGGACCCCTGTTGGAGATGTTTATGAAGGACTGTATCCCATGGGAGGGACCGTATGCTGGAGTTTGATTATACAGTTTGATTATATGCTAATTGTTTGATTATACAGGAAGAGCATGAGGAGGAAGGAGCAGTAGAGACTAAGTGCTATGAACTGACTGCAACCTCACTTTGTGTATCCCCCTGTGCCAGTCAGATGGCTAGAACACAGAAGGATTGGGAATGAAGTTGAGCCTGGGAAGAAAGAAAGAAAGAGTAGGGGAAGTTATTTTTAGCTTTGTTTTTACTTCTCACTATTGTACTCTGTTACAAGTAATTGGCAATAAATTAAATTAATTTCCTCAACTTGAATCTGGTTTGCCTGTGACATTAATTGGTAAATAATCTTCCAGCTCTTACCCTGAATCATGAGTTTCTAATTGTATTTTCTTCCCCTCTTGTGGTGATGGAGGTGGAATGATAGAGTGGTTTGCTGGGTACCTGGTACCAGCATTATCTTTGGAGATATTAAAAAGTTTTACTCAGTCCAAATCAAAATCATTATTTCTTCCAGCATTTTAGAAGCATCTATATACACAAACACACACACACAAATGTACTTATATATGTATGTTTTATCTGTGAGTGATTTCACTCCTGATGCTTATAACTTTTACAGTTTTTCTCTTTTTTTTTTTTTTTTGTTGTTGTTGTTGTTCTTGAACAGCTGGAAACACACAAAAAGATAGTTCACAAGGAGAAACTAAACTTGAAAACAAACTATTGTCCGGGTACACATGAAATCCATTGGAATGAAGGAATATTATGCTCCCACACTTGGAGTTCAGCCCTGCAAAAGCTGCAAATGTTGAGATAACAGCTAGAAAATGAGGAACATATGGTCCTTTTTGTGGGTTTCTTTGGAGTTTTTTTAAGTTTTTTTTTTTTCAGAATAAATGTCTGATAGCTGGTATTATAGTTAGTATTGGTAAATGGAAAAAAAGTCCAGAAATTACAGACTACCTTTCAGAAAATGAGCATAGAAGATGGAAATTTGAATATGTATTTAGAAGTAGGATGGTGACTTTGTAGTTCAGTGACCTGTCTTGTCTCCACACAGAATTTCTAATAAATTGTTCTGAATTTTTCTTCTGACCACTTGCCAAGAAAATAATACTATTATCTCCGGGTCCCAAATGGCTCTGCAGTAACAACATCAGGGTGAAACTATTAGTGGAATTACTATGTCAGAACGTCACCTCACAAGCTAAGGACAGTCTGTGGCTCAAGACCTGAAACTACCTTGTGATCCATCTTGGCAATTCTGTCATATTTGCAAGTTATTAGTTTCAACTGCAACTTCTGAGGAATTGCTGATAAATATTGACATCAACGTCCACAAACTGAAAGAACTACTGGAAAATTCTTAGTTGCCGTTACTGAAACAGCCAGCACAACTTCACCTAGGGTAAGTCCTGCTTCACCAACCTACTGGCATCCTATGATGGTGTGACTGCATCAGTGAAGAAGAGCTAGAGAAGTCATCTGTCTGGACTTCTGTAAGGCCCTTGACATGATCCCTCACTACATCCTTCTCTCTAAACTGGAGAGGTATGGATTTGATGGGTGGACTGTTCGATGGATAACGAATTGGTTGGATGGTTGCATCCAGAGGGTATTGGTCAATGACTCAAAGTCCAGGTGGAGATCTGTGACACATGGTGACCCTCAGGGGTCTGTATAGGGACCCATACTGTTTAATATCTTCATCAGTGACACAGACAGTAGGATTGAGTGTACTCTAAGCAAGTTTGCTGATGACACCAAGCTGAGTGGTGTGGTTGACATGCCTGAGGGACAGGATACATATAGAGGGACCTTGACAGGCTTGAGAAGTGGGCATATGTGAACTTCATTATGTTCAACAAGGTCAAGTGCAAGGTCCTGCACTTGGGTTGGGACAATCTTCAGTATCAATACAGGCTGGGGGATGAAGGCATTGAGAGCAGCCCTGTGAAGAAGAACTTGGGGATACTCGTGGATGAAAAGCTGGACATGAGCTGGCAATGTGCATTGGCAGCCCAAAAGGCCAATGGTACCCTGGGCTGCATCAAAAGAAGCACGGTCAGCAGGTTGAGGGAGGTGATCCTACCCTTCTACTCCACTCTGGTGAGATCCACCTGGAGTACTGCATCCAGCTCTGGAGTCCTCAGCACAAGAAAGACATGGACCTGCAGGAGTGGGTGCAGAGGAGGGCCACAAAAATGATTGGAAGGATGGAACACCTCTCCTATGAAGAAAGGCCGAGAGAATTAGCTTTGTTCAGCCTGGAGAAGAGAAGGCTCCAGGGAGACTTTATGGCAGGACTTCAATACTTGGAGAGAGCTTATAGGGAAGATGGGGACAATCTCCTTAGCGGGGCCTGTAGTGATAGGACAAGGGGTAATGGTTTTAATCTAAAACAGGGTAGATATAGACTAGAAAAAAAGGAAGGATACAGTGAGGGTGGTGAAACACTGAGACAGGCTTCCCAGAGAGGTGGTAAAAGTCAAGTATCTGGAAACATTCAAGGTCAGGTTGGATGGAACTCTGAGTAACCTGGTCTAGTTGAAGATGTCCCTGCTTCCTGCAAGGGGTTTGTACCAGATGACCTTCAGAGGTCCCTTCCAGCCCAAACTATTCTATGACTCTATGAAAATAAGGAGGGAATCACACTCTCCTGTCTTCTTAGCTCAGCTACCGTAGTGCCTGATGACTTCCAAATCTAGCAAGGGGACGATAGTTTTCAGCATATTTGTATCTAATCTCCACTCACAGATTACACTCTTACAACATTTTAAAAAGTTTTGTTATAATAATGGAAGACGAGGTAGGATAAAGAGACATGGAGGTGAAATGAGAATCTCTGATGTGGGGAAGAGTAATTCCATACACTGGTAGATGCTGGGTGCTGGCTGGCTAGAAAGCAACTTTACAGAAAAAGTGCTGGGAGTCCTGGTGGTCAAGTTGAACTTGAGCCAGCAATATGTGTTTGCAGTGATGACAGCCAACATCTTGGGCTGCACTAGGAACAGCAATGACAGTATGTTGAGGCAGATGGTCCTTACACTCTGCTCAGCTCTAGTGAGGCCAGATCTGGAGTGCTGGGTCCAGTTCTAGGCTCTCCAGTACAAGAGGTAAGACTGCTTTAGGTGATCCTACTTGGGCAGTGGGATCGGGCTAGGGGTTAGATTAGGTGATCTCAGGAGATGCCTTCCAACGTAAATGATTATGGCATTATGCGATTCTGTGAAGAGAGACATGGATGTACTTGAGCAGGTTCAGTGGAGTGCCATGAAGATGATTTAATTTGAGAGTCTGACATATGACTGGAGAATAGAATACTCTTATTAACATGTATAAATACTTGCTGAAGGGTGGGACACACATATAAGAGTGATGAAACCAAACTTTTCTAGGTGGTAAAAAGTGACAGGACAAGAGGAAGTGGACACAGATTGCTATGCAAGATATTAATTTTATATATAACAAAAAAAAAACAAAAACAAAAACAAAAAAACCCCAAAAACCTGTAAGGGTGATTGAATGCTTCCCAGAGAGGCTCTGGTGTCTCCATTCCTGTCCACCTCACTGAACATGGCGCTGAGCAACCTGCTCTAGTTGACTCTGCTTTGAGAAGAGGGCTTGGACTAGGTCTCCAGAGACACCCTTCAACTTCAACCATCCTGAGATTCTGTGATGCTGTGGTGAGAGTAGAGTAAAAGAAAATAGAAAAGCTGGGGAGTCCTGCTATAAGTAAAAGAAACCCAAACGAACAAACAAAAAGAGACTATGCAATGAATAGAGAAGATACAGACATGTTAGGGAGCTGTGCTATAGGGATGTGGAAGGCTTCTGGCAAATGCATAGAAAGAGGAGTCAAAATCTATTGGAGGAATGAATAAGGATAGGTGAAAGCGAATACAGGAGTATAGGAGACGGGACAGAGGAAAGGTATGGTGCATACAGAGAATAAAGCACAAAGAGGTTAGGGGAGTACCTGCAGCTTTAGGTATGAGGAAAGGAGTTGTACAGAGTGTTATTCTGTTCCTAAAATGAAGGAGACAGGCAGCAAGGGAGCATATACGTGTCTCATAGGGTCCAGCAGAAGAATGTGAGGAATCTCTGGGAAGTGTTTTCGTTTCAGCCTCACAAAAGAAGTGAGTATTAGGAACTCAGCCTTACTGACCCATCTTAAATAGAGGAGGATCGTGATTAACTTTGGCTTTTGCAAGCTTGGCAGGATGAAGACGTCAGGCTTCATTCACAGATAAAGAGCTACCGAATGCTAGGCAAGTAAAGCACGGGATATAGACAACAGACATAGAAACAGACCAGATGGATTAACAGGTGGTGTGGGTACAGCACAAGGAAAAGATGGGTAGAATACTGATAGAAGGAAAAAATATGAACAGATTCAGTAAAAGTCAGCTGAAATCCTGTTCAGGCTCTTAAATTTCAGAAAGCAGAATCAGAAATCCGTATGGGACTTTTACTGTTGATCCAGGACAGTTGCCAAGACCTGATTTAATACAGGGTAAGCACTAGATGAGACAAGATTAAATGGTCTGGCTTATCAACAATCTTGATGACTGCTTAGGTTTAGTCTAGACTTAGAAAGGCCCTTCAATATGTTCTGTGTGAATTTAGGACAGTAGCTTCCCAGAGCTGCCATGTAATGAAGGACATACAGTTTTAGGATAGACACAGGCCAAGAAGCTCAATCACTGCTACCTTCTCTACAGAGTTAGTAAGTAGTAGTGCACAATATGTTTTTCATCTCAACACTGATCTAACACCTTTAGAAAATTAAAGTTAACTGTAGAGCCTGTTAATGCTAGGCAATCAAGAAAAGCTAAAAGTGTTTTAGGTAGCCTTCCCTCCCTACACACTGAATTAAAACTCACCAGTTCCTGCAGGCTGGGCAAGAAGATAAAAGAAAAACAGAAGAGATAATTGTATGTAGATAATTAACACAGTTTTCAAAAATAAGCTGAAGTTGGCAACAGTTGTTTCCCAAGGGCTGAATTTTCTGCCAACTGTGCTGTGGGACAAATCATAGAATTATAGAATGGTTAGGATTGGAAGGGACCTTAAAGATCATCTAGTTGCAATCCCCCTGCCATCAGCAGGGACACCTTCCTCTAGACCAGGTTGCTCAAAGCCTCATCCAGCCTGGTCTTAAACACTTCCAGGGAGGGGGCATCCACAACTTCCTTGGGCAACCTGTTCCAGTGTCTGACCTCCCTCACAGTGAAAAACTTCTTCCTAATGTCTAACCTAAACCTACCCTCTTTCAGTTTAAATCATACTCTGATGATTCATGTGAGTAACCCTTTTTAAGTCAATACCTGTGTAGTCCCATTTAAGAAAATTTTCATCTGAGTCAGGATGTAATTCCACAAACAGTCAGGATCATTTCTGGCACTTTGGTTGCCTTAATAGAAGTGTATACAGGAATATAATGTTTTGCTTGCTGGTGGAAATATTGAGTTTTATTGTATCTGTTTATCTATTTATATGTTTTTTTGTATTTTATTGTATTTGCTTATCTATTTCTATGTTGCATTTTCCTCTATTTCTATTATAATTCGGATTATTCTGTGCTATACAAAGGCAAGAAACTCCAGACAGGAAAAACGAAATAAGTTTAGCTACCAACAGTGTATTTTGGTATTTCAGTATATCAAGAATGTCCCATTTTTTGGTCTTAAATTTGGGGAATTTGAAATATACATTTTTGCTTACCTTTGGTTTTCATTTTTATATTGATCGTGGTGTTTAAGTTCATTATCTAATTTCTAAACTTATTTAAGCATAGAGGACGATGATGGTGTGAACATTTTTATATTATGGTGTAAAACAACTTGGGAAAAAAACTCCTCTGTGGTATATTATCATATATAATGCAGTAGTGGTTTGTGTGTGTGCTGCTATCCCATGCTTCTCAATGAAAGACATCTTGATGCTTGTCACTGTGTCATAGGGTAGATAGTGGGTTTTCAACTGTTTTCAGTTTGTGAATACTTAAAATATTTTTGATGCTAATGAGATTTTTATAAAATAAATGTAAGCTTATTAACTGCAGACATATACTTCTTAGCTATTTGTTGAAGGAACCTCAGACAATGTTCAGTGGCAGCTAAGGATCCACAGACTCTGTCCTGAAGACTAGAAGTGTAAGATGACCTTTAAATATGCTAGTATCAGTCTAAATACACATCATTTTTCATAGCCGTATCCAAGGTGGCTATCAAAGATAGCTCTATGGTCGTCTATAGGCACAACAATAATTTTAGCCTTTAAATGCAAGCTACTTAAAATCAAGAATATGTCTTAAATCCCCTTTTTCATGGAGCACAATGCCTGCTCAGAAACATTCAGATGAAACATTTTTTCCATTATGAAATACTGATTGAGTAAAAGAAAATATTTCATGGACAGAAATATGTTTACTCCATATTTCCAAAAGAAAATTAATAAATATTTTGTTTTGATTTTTTCATCTCAGCTGAAACAAAAGTCTAAACCAATATATTTCAGCCTTACTGAAATAAAATGTTTTCATAATTTGCCATCTAAAATGTGGATGATAAAGTATTGTTTCACTGAAAACATTTTACATTTTTAAAGTTATATAAAAGTTAGTACATAGCATATAATCATCCAGATACTTATTTCAATTTCCAAATTACTTTTTGAAAGTAATTTTCATTCCAGTTTGAAGTTTCAAAGTTAAAAACTAACAATTTTCCAGGGAAGAGAAACCAAACTGCTTGTGAGTAATCTACAGAAATATAATATATAAGAAAGAGAGACAAAGATCATCTAATTCTTTTCCTCCTGGTCCTTCATTTTTCTCTACCTCTCCTCTGTTAAGAGCTGCTTGTACTTCATCAGATCCTTCACTACAGTTCCTCTTTCTTTACATCATAGTCAGATTCTTTCCATTTTCTTCTTTTTTTCTTTTGTCCTTATCAGAACTTCTTTTTCCTATTGCCTCAGTTTTTCATATCTGAAACATCTGTTTCATCCCCACAGTACTAATCAGCCACTTTGGGATGGACAATAACCCCATAAAGCTCTGCAGAAATGCTGTGGTTAAAGCTCTAGTCCTCACCACGTCTGAAAAACAGGCATCTGTCTAAAACTGAGGTTATTGCAAAACTGCATTAAGAATTCAGTTTTGATATATTTTTATATCTTCTCTATGATTTTATTGTTATTATCTTAATTATCTCACAACAGTTACTCTCAAATCACTGTTTTGTTTTGTTTTGTTTTGTTTTTTTCTTCAAACTTGCTTGAACTATTTAAGGAGGCATTTGGACTGTTAATAAAAATTATGTCTCAGCTCAGCAACCCACGGATTTTTTTTTGATTTTTTTTTTTTTCCCACAGGGTGATTAGCAGGTTTTTGGGTAGCAGTTAGTGCAGTTTGTATTGTCCTGGTGATAGCTCAAGGTAAGTCACAAAATCTAACTCTTAGCCTGTAATATAATACCCTTAGTGTCAGGAAATGATCTTGTTCCTGAGGGTGGTTCAGGGTTTGGTCTCTGCTCCAGACCTCCCTGTGTCTCTCACTTTCTCTTCTCCATCCTTTCTTCTCTGCCAGTAGAGGGTACACAGGCAGGTTATCTGTGAAGGCCTCGCTGTCCATGCCTGAATCTGCAGAAAAACAATTACATTTGCTGAAACCACCTTTACAATTTTCTTAGGCTCTGCTGGGATTTTGTGGGCCTACGCAGTTGTCTGTTGAACTACTGTAGCTACAGAACATAGGCATGTTTTCATAAGGCAAATGAACAGCAAAAGCTTTAAGATGTGACTGTACATCATGTTTATAATGACTTATAAATTATGTTCATCTACAGGCATCTACAATCTATGCTCAACAGTGCTTTTGTCTATTATCTAGATTATGTATTTTATTAGTACTATAATGTATGATGTAATGCATGTACTATTATGTATTATTATATTGTATTAGTAAAAAATGGAAGAGGCAGGAGACAGAACAGGAGCACATAGATTCATTTAAGCAGTGCAAGCAGCAGAGTCAGATTAAAAGTGTAGTAGCTTCACTGCATAGAAAGGTCATACTTCTACATATGGAGCCTGGATGTTTCCAGAGGCTGCTGCCTTGTAAGTCTTTTCACTAGTCATATATAGGGAAAAATGACTTTATGCAACAGTGTAACTCATCACTGAAAGCTGAAATCACAGGTCTGAGATTGGATTCTATAGCCAACTCCTATGTCAGATATACTAGCTGTGCTTTATACCTGAATTTCCTGTTTTCAAGGGAAGACCTTTGGCGCTTTCCAGTCACTTAGGGAACAGCTTTAGATCATTCCTG
>NW_010326529.1:17357-25601 GCF_000700745.2 Antrostomus carolinensis | reverse complement strand
GCTGCATTCATGGCATCATATCAGTTATCCTCAGCAACTTTTAGAACTGTGCTGGCTACTCACTGCTATAGCGGAGAATATTGGATGACAGTATAATGCAGAAATATGGAATGATATATTCTGTAGAAAGTTGAAATTTCCCAGTTGAAAATATATGGAGTGTAAACATGGGTATCAATAGAGGTCTCATTAAAAGTTATATTGCTATATTGACAATAATCATTTGCACACATTTTAAAATATTTCTTCAATATCTGTTTCTGTCTATTAAAAATATTTTTCTATTGTACATATATATATCTATTATAAATATATCTGTTTATATATGACATTCTGTGTATGTTGACATAATTACTGACACTATATTATGAGAAACAAAGTCCCTTGAAATTATTTTATTTCAGAATTGTTCAGTTTTTACCAGAAAAAATAGTAACATATTGTTGTTGTTATTAGTATTAATAAATTCTATATGAAATTATATAATATTTATAATAATATTTCATTTGAAAACAAAAGCATATAAACAAATGTGACAGTCTTATTTGGGATTTTATTTTGTCAGAATTAATGAAATCCAAAAGGAAAACTCCAACAACATATATTTCCAGAGGGAAAGTCTTTTGTCACTGAAAGTTGTGGAAATCCTGTAGTTTGGGATATTATTTACATCGACTTTTAAAAATTCTTTAGTGAATTAATAACTTTTTTTTTTTTTTTAAATAATGTTCATGGTAGAAGGGTTAACATTTAGTGTTTACCACAAATACATAAAACTAGGGGAAATATAACTGGTGAACAAAACACTGAATCTCCTTTCATCATCTGTTCTCCAACTCTGTCACTATAACGGTAAATTCTTTAAATGCCTTACTGCCATGACAACTGCTGAGCCCCAAAGGTACGGCCAGCCCTGCCCACCCTGGGACTCCCCCCACCCTGCCCAAGGCCCAGCACCGCAGTTCAGCCCCCCGGAGCCATCAGTCCCTGTCCAGTGATGCTGCAGCAGGGCCAGTCCCCAGCCCCCCACAGCCCTGCCCTGCCCAGCCATGGGCCCCACTGAGCTGGGCCCACCCACGGGCCTACCTCCCTTCCCGGCCTTGTCCTGTCCCAGTCCCCAGGGAGGTGCCCGATGCCCGGGGCTGAGGCTGCCTTGGTGCCCCCCGGCTGCCCTGCTCCTGGCTGGGGTGGTGGGACAGGGACTGACTGCCAGACCCCACCCTGATGGAGCCGTGAAAAACCCCCAAGTCCCCCATGGTGCCCTGATGGTGCCTTTCTCACATCAAGAGTGCAGAGGTGAATGATGTTGTCAAAACTATCTGCACAGAGTAATTGCTGTGTATGTGATGAAGTAAACAAAGTGTTTGAAGCATCTTCTGATGCTTTTTAGTTCTTCAGTGCTCTGGGTAAAAAGGCTCTTCACTATAAGCCTCCTAAGTCTTACCTCTGAGCACATGTCAGGCACACATTTCAAAATGTCACAGGAACTGGGCTGCATTTGCAGAGAAAATATGTGTCAAATCTTATCTTTCTGTAACTAGTTTAGCCTATTCCTATTCAACAGTGGATTATGCCTTAATTATCCTTAATTATTTTCTAAAAATAATACCTGAAAATTCAAAAGAAACCCCACAAATATATCATGTTTCTCTCCCTTGGTCCCCTTTTCAAATATTTTTTCTGGTAGTGCTGTTTGGTTTAATTTGTGAATTCCTTAATATAAACTCTGCCAGTGTAGCTCAATTAAAAGATCTTGTGTAATTTGTAACATATACAATAATTCTCTTGTGACATATATCATCCCTCCCTTTGCCTCTCCCAATACATATATGGCTTCCCTTTATATGTATGTTTGTATGAATATATTCATTGGGTATACATAGGTGTTTATATTTTTTATATTTTTTTAATAGTTGATCTGGGCCTCCTAGGAATAATAGCACTTTTCATGTAGATAGGGTGCCTTTTTACTGATAATGTTGGAGTGTAACAGCAGCTATACAACACCCCTTCTTTTCTGATTCTGCACTAGACAAATGTTTACATCTAATAATGAGGATTTATGATCATTGAGTCAAAAACAAAGCTGAAATATGCCAGTGAGTAGCATTGTCAAGTAGAATATGTTGAGACAGTGATTCAAGATACAAACAGCTATTTCAGAAGCAAAACATATTCATAGAGTCCTTGCTGATGCTGAGTGGAACTATCAGGGCCAATAACTGCAGGTCACTCAGGTTTACTATAAGACAGAGTTACCTAAGAATCAAGAACCTTGGGAACCTATGCCAAGTGCTCGGCTTCCTGTAGGCATTAGTGCTCTGGAGGTGACAGATGAATTCTGGTTAGTATGGGGATTCCTGAAATCCTTGAAATTTGCATTGAACCTAGCTATGGTGACTGCTTGCCCTGGAGAAACATAATGGTGGAGCACAACCTGTCTGACACAGCTTTCCCCATCCTGCAAACCCCAGAGATCTGTCAGAAATCCAGGCAGGATTTACTGGATTCCATCTGGCTGGTTCAAAGTCTAGCCATCTGGGCAAAGAAACCTTCAGTTACCTTCTTTTTAGCTTCTTTTGTGGGTGGGGGTGGGGGAGGGAGAGCGGGAAAAGCAGATTTAAACACTATTAAAAACAGTTTTAAATGAAGGCAGTAGTTTGCTTATCAAATAAAATACTCAGTTCAGATTGTGGTACTTTGACTTATTCGTATTACTCATTCATTTTTAAATTCTCACTGGGACTAGTAAAATGTCTGTTTCTAATGTGGACATCAAACACGATGTCTCTAGAAGTGTGGGGGGGGAGAGTTTCTATCTGTTGCAGACACTCTGATTTACCTGCAGGCTCTGTGCCTGGCTTTGTCTTTATGAGGATCTGTCAATGGAGAGATCTCCCAATATGCTTCCCTATTGCAAGTCTCCCAGGACTTTCTCAGGTAAGAAATGTTCATACAAAATAGATACTTCTCTTTTGACTAGGATACAGGCAAGGCTGTGACATGAAGCTGACTGACACTCGGCTAGCTTTTTTCTCAAAGCACTGGGCAGCCTAGATGCCCATGTCCATAGATCTAGGGCAGCCCAGACTGAAGGCTGTTATGGATATCCCAAATTTCCTGCATGGAACTGTGAATTTGGCCAGGTTGAGGTTCTGATTCCTCAAGTTGGACCCAGGAAATGTTAGGATTCCAACTGGAGCAACTTGCATACACAATTTTGAAAGGATAAACATGCTTACTTCACAGAACTGACAATTGCATTACTTTAGAGGATAGCTAGTCTGGACGTGCAAATACTATTATTGTAAGAAAAAACAAATATCTATGTTTTAAAAAGTTATTAAAAGATGCAACAAAACTTTTTTATTGAAGTGGTACCTGCCCACAAGGCTGAACTTAGGCAGTACTGCACTGCCAAGGAGATGTGGCACTACTCGGAAACAGACTCCCTGGAGACAATTGTGGCTGACAATTCCTGTGTTGTGGAGAGGAAGAACCACACTTACAAAGACTAAATCATCAATACACTAGAGAGATGTTGAGACTGGTGTGAGGAGAGATAGGAAGAGACCTTTAGGATTGACTACTGATTTAGGTAGGGCAGAGATATCCTTAGTATTAATTCTATCTGTCTCAAGGGAAAAAAAAAAGATACATCAAAGTTAGATTGTTCCATCATAATTTTCAAGCTAATGGAAATAACACACAGGTCACTAAAATTTACCTAAATGTGACTGTGATAAAGGAGATTATGTGTACTTTTTGACTTTGAGATATAGTATTTCTGAGCTTGTAGACACAGTTTGAGAGATGAAGACATAGCAAGTTGATTGAAACCTTTGTTATAGTTATTTCATGGCCATGAATAATCTTTCAGATAAGAAAATTTTGAAAAGGTAGGACCTGGAATTTTCTATTTTTACAAGATTCCTTTGAATGATCAGTACCAGTACATATTTTAAAGTACGACAGAATTATCAATTGTCCTGGTTTTGGACAATTTTTAGCAGAGGAGCATTCTATAAACAAAAGGAAATATCACCTATATCTATATCATGCATAGATGTTAATCTAAATATACTCTGATTATAAACTCTGATTGATGCATGTATGGCAAGACTCCTGGTAAGATGAGAAAATTTGTGTACGGGCCCTTCAAATATAGGCTGAGTGACCTCATTGCCTACACTCCCTCACAAAAATAAGGTGTAAATTCAGTTTTAGGGATTTTTTAACACTTTTCATTCTGTTTTAAAGTTCTGCTTAAAGCAATTTCTTACCTGGCAGATGGGTAATTTTGTCTTCACTTACATATGTTGAGGTGCAAATTAATTTTCACTCCAAACTTCAAGTTATCCCTTTTGCTAACAGAAATTGTAACAGCAAAATATAAATTAATTTCTGTGTTAGGAAAATTATTTGTACAGGTGGTTGAATGTTTGGGGTTTTTTTAAAATTTTTTCTTAGAAGTAAGTTATACTTTGTTATATTGTTATATTAATATCACTTAACATAGTTACTTTTAGATGGAAGTTAGTTGCTTCTGGATGTAATCATGCAGTTGATAATATGCAGAAAGGCAACTTTCTCTTTGAGATGGTTATTAGTTATGATTAATTGTATTTTTATAAATACTCTCTGTCATAAGGCATTATTATTGAAATATTGTGACATTTTTTACATTAAGAATATCTTCTGTTGTGTAGACATTCCAAGTTATTTGCTTTTGTACTTCAAAGTGTGCCCTGTCCATTTTTCCATTACACACTTTAGCATAAAAAAGAAAGACATTTCAAAATTTAAACTTGCACTATTTAGGAAGGCTAAAAAAATTTTCACAGTAATAATAATCAAAATTTACCTAGTTTCACATGTAATTTATTTTTATTCAAACAATGTTCTAAGGATAATTGTTATCAATATAGCTTTTATTTATTGTCATCTATTTTTCATAGTGGTATGGTACTGAAAAGAATACTACAAGAAATTGAAAACAAAATTAAATGATGCAAGAATGGAATAAGAAAATATGTATATTTTTTGTCCCTAAACAATTTGTCCACATAACAATAAATTAAAAGTGCATAAGCAGTTTTGTAAAATAACATGAATTAGAAGCACAAAAAATGATAAATTAAAAAAAAATACTCTATTTTCCCAGAAACCTACATACATTTATAACTTTGTACTTACTGAAAACACGTTAAATTAAACATGTGATTTCAATGAATTACACTAGCATACCAGAAATTGCATGTTTTCTCAGAGGAAAAATGTACTTTGTAGCCCCGGCAGCATATCTGGCACAGACACACAATATATTTTTATAAATAGAAACAGATTTTAGTAACAACAATGTTAATGAAAACTAGTCATAATTTTACCTAAATCAGTGAGCATACATTATTTCTATGAGAATAAGTGGTAGGGATGCTGGGCCTTGCATTCATTAAAATTTTCTGCTGTCAGACATGCTAAATCTAAATAGTTTTGCATATGTAGAAAAGTATTAAAATTACAAAATATTTAAAAAAATAATTATTGACTCTCAGACACTTAACTAATATTTTAGACATAGCCAATATTGTATATGTACAGCTGTTAGATATATATTTAAAATATACATAAGTAGTCCACAAATCATGCTGCAAATGTGCGAGATCTTAAAAAAAAAATGGTGCCAGTTCTAAAGTATTATACAATTTTATGTCTGTGTTTGATTTATTGCTTTTTGTTGTTGGAATTTGTTTTGGACTGGATCAATCCTGTCAACAGTTGTCCTATTCTTTAAAGGCTCTGTAAATAATAAAATCAAAATACATTTGTAGTTACTCACCTTGTCATATATAACTGGTGAGCAATCTATTTCTGGTGAGCAATAAAGAAAAAGGACGTATTTTTAAGGGCTTCTATTTGATTTGTATTTGTTGCTATCTTTGGCTTCAGTGCAGCAAAATGTCTGAACACATTGCATTGCTTTCCTGAATTGAGGCTTTAGAAAATAATTTTCCACTTTTGAAGAAGTCTGAGAGAAGGAAGCTTTCTTTTTCTTTTTTGTTCCCAATCCCAAGTGCAAATATTCTCTATTCATGTTAATAAATTCACACAATAAAAAAGCATGAAACATATTTGAATCTCTTAAATTTGGTGAAGTCAAAAATTGATATCCACAGTGAAAGTTACTTCTTAAAAATTCCCTTGAAATTTCAGTCATCTTATTCGTTTTTGTGCTGAGGTTTTTACAAATGGGGTATAAACACTCTTGTAAGAGGAAAGTGAGCTCTGTTAACTCCTTCTTTGATAAAAGTTTTCTTGAGGACAATTCCACAGTAGTAGATTTTGGCTGTGTTCTGCCTGAAAAAAAGAATAGACTGATGAATTAATGCCTTAAATAACACTGAGCTACTGAAAACATTTTCAGTTTGTAAAACAATTCTGAATGCAACCTTAATAACAGTTGTTGGTAGTGCTTCATCTATAATATATAGTATTTCCGCTCATTTCCACTACTATATTCAGAAGAGTTATATCCACAGTACCTGTTTCTTTCAGAAATCTGGTTTACTTCAGCGTGTTTTTGTTTCACAGTGAAGAGCTTTCATGTAATTATTTTTTTTTTTCCTCATGATGTCCTGAAAAAGTTAATGTAGCTGAAGAATATGTATTTATTTTGGTTATTAAGAATTCAATTTTCTTTGCAGAAAAAGGGTCATGGTGGTGAACTGGAAAGCTCCCTTAACATGAAGTCTGTTCTCTTCAGCCAGCGTCAATGGCATATCTAATAGACAAATTTTTGGGCTTCCTGTGCAAAAAAATGATAAGATCATACAACATTTAACCAAACAAAGAACTCAGAACAATAGCATGACTTACAGCTTTCATATAATTGCATTCAGTATTCCCCAAATATTAATACATATTATCAGACATGTATGCTGCTAAGCTCAAACTTTTGGGACATAATGTCAGGCTGAAATTCCTGAAATTGATTTTGTGTTATGCTTACTTTAAAGAATAAAACTGGTTCTGGCAAAACTGGTTGCTATGCCAGCATTTTGTGTTGAAATACTCATATTGTTAGTACTCTGTAACTAGTCCCGTCATGTCATTCACAGGCTTTTTCTCATATACTACCAACTAAGGAGACATTTGGACTTACAGTACCCCTGTGCATGTGGGGAGGGGAAAATTAAAAAAGGAGCACAATTAGTGAAGTGTATTTGAACACCAACCTGCTTAGAAACCCTGAACATCACCTGAAGCTAAAATTAGTGGTAATGATAATGTCAATAATCAAGACATATAGTACATTATTTGTATCATGATTGTTGCATTAACCTGGATTGCTTATCATGTCCTTTCAGTAAAAGATGAAATTACAAAAGGAATACTTACATAATAAATTAGTTACTTTTTTTGGAGTTTAGAATTTATGGGCAATCTGACTCTTCCCAGATATAAGTTCTCAGTTCAGTAACACAATGAGTAACTTAACCAAATTCATAAAAAGGGGGAAAAATCCCCAACAAAAATCAATTTCTCCTCTGCAATATTTTAAACTTTTTTTTTTTTTTAAATGCTATTTTAAAAGTCAGAAATATGGAGTGGAGGTTTATTGTGTGTATGTGTGCATGTATTTTTTGAAAAGAATAATTTACAAAACTTTTACTCTATAACAAGTTTGCACAGAAAAAAAGGGCAAAATAAAAGAATGACTATTTTAAATATAACTTTAAAATATTTTATGTGTCCACTAAAATTTTGTTCAAGTTTTAGTTCAAGACACTTCAAATCAGCTCTTTTAACAATTCCTTCTGTGATTATTTGTATCAAATTGTGCATTTCAAATTAAACAAAGTGTTCTAAAGAGCCAAAATACCCCAATTTGACTTATATGCATTACCGACAGAGAATGAGAAACCAAACGAAAGGCTTAGTACCGGGATATGGAGAATAATATTGTTTCAGCTAAAAGGGAAATTCAGTTTAGCTGTAAATCACAGGTGTGGCTCAAAAGGCAACAGCATTAGGATGAGAAGCACAGGGCAGTTAAACCATTACCATTACTCAATGTTTTCCCTTCCTGGAGGAGGACTTATACTATTTTGTTGTGGGGCTTTCTAACATGAACACAAAGTAAAAGAGAATTTGTTTTGTATAATTGTGAAATCTTCTTTCACGGTTCAGAAATACATTATGCTAAAATTATTAGTATCCATTCCTCTTAGGAGTGCAACACAG
>NW_010326529.1:12132-17328 GCF_000700745.2 Antrostomus carolinensis | reverse complement strand
CTGCTGAGTTTCACAAACTTACACTTTTCATGTCATTTTTATGGTGAGAGAAGTCAGTTAATCAGTGATTTTTACTACTAATTGAACATTTAAACTGATAAACTGCAGCTAACATCTTTCTGAGATGGCTTCTCTTCCTTGAGCTGCTCCCTGCTCCATCTCAAAGAGCTAGTGAAAGGGAGCAGCTATCACTGTTATGCATAGGCGTGGGTGTTCCTGCAGACGGTAAGTCGTGCTTTCTTTTGGAAGACAAGGGCAAAAGAGAATGTTGCAAGATATATCACATCAGCAGGTTTCTTCTGATAGGAAACATGATGTTTTTAAAAAAAATAGTATTAAAAATCTAAAAAATCTCAATAATAATAATAATAATCATTATCTTTTGGAAACATGGGTATCTAGGGAGGACTTGCAAGTTTTACAGTTGTATGAAAACTCTTACAAACATTCATGGTAAGAACCAAGCACCAAATTCAAGCTGGTTTTAATTGGGATTTGAGGACTAATATGGAGATTTCACAGCCTTGAAAAATAACCCTGCAGAGGAAACTTAGGACATTTTGTATGCATATGTCACATCTCTCTTTAAGCACCATCTATATGATGTCAATTTTTTTTTTTTACTTTTCCTTTACCAGTTTTTTATACAACCTCCTGAAAGAAGGTTAACAGGAATGGATTTTTTTGTGGGGAGCAAAGCAAACCAAAACAAACAGCATTCCCATAAGCTTTTTGATATGTACAATCTGTTTTGATTGTGATTTAAGCAGCATTGAATTGTTATGCCTCTTTCTTGCAAATCAGAAATCTAAATGCAAAATTCCATGCCACAGAGACAATAAAACTTTTCTACAGGGAGCTCTGTCTGCCAATCAACTATATTGGTTATTTTTCATATTAGACTTTTCTTTAGTACTGTAAACCATCAACAAAGTCAACAATATGTATTAGACTTTTTCAGCTGCATCTTTTAAGGTCTAGATTTATCTGTTCCTCTGTATTAGCTAAAATGAATCAGAGAAATAAAAGTTTCTGAAGTAAGAGGTAAGAAACACTTCTGAGTGATTAGATGTATATTCCTTAAGGAAATTCCATTGCTGAGCTATTGTGGATCTTGTTGTAAATTAATAATAGTAGTATAGGATCATATATGAAATAATTTTTTCATAATTTCTTCACCAGAGCCAGCTTTGCTTGTGTCAGCTGTGGTCTAAGTTAAAGACATACCTACTAATTACTTTTTCCATAAGAATATTTATATATGATATTTTAATTACACATATCCTGATATAAATAATTTAATGATTTAGACCTTCTTTCACATCTCACTTCAGCTAATTGTCTCAGACTGTTATTTAAAGTCTTCCTCCTGAACATAAATTATTCTATGGTTAATATGGTTCTAGATTAATCAAATTTAATTTAAATTTATTCTAAAAAGTCCTAGTTTATCTCTAAATAAAACATTTAACTATAGGTAAAGACTGGAATGTTGTTTAAGCTGGAAATTGCTTGGTTTGTATTTTGGTTAGAGGCTGGGGGGGAAAAAATGTTTTATTTATCTCTGCTTTAATCATTGTTAAAACCTCTCAAGACTCAGAGCTTTGTAGGCAAACTCAGACGTAAACAAATGAAAATATTTAGAAAGCCACAAATCCTTATAGAGTATATAAGCCACCTAACTTTTGTGAGGTCTCAACTGCTACCACTTGTCTCTTGGTCTACCAGATCTCATTCTGTCACTCTATCTGAAACTGGTGGTCCCGATACACCTTGCAGCAGATGCAGCAGCAACTAGTGTCCTTGCCTGTTCACTTCTGTGACACTTTCTTGTCACTGCTCTTAGGAAAGCTTTTAAATGGAAAGTGAACAGGAAAGGCAAACTTCCTCATTTCTTTACAAAGTAATTTCTTAGGGAAATATCTATTGATGGAGTCTACTCTCATTCTGCTGGACATTTCTGCACAACTTCAAGAGGATGACTTAGAGTTTTATGTTAAGTTCCAGTCTCACTTGCAAGTGGAAAGTGGACTGGGTGCAAAGCTGGTTTTACAGTTTGATCTTTCTACATTCAAATCTAAGAAATGTATTTAATCTTCAAAGTGTATACATAATGGAAAAATCTGACAGAGAAGATGCTGGTAAAAGGGAGGTCAATAGAATACTTCTTGGGATCAAAGCCAGCCTGAGCTCAGTGGGGATTTATGTGTGCTAGCTCTTGATGATACTTCACATAGTTTCTCAATGGTAATGGCATCCACTAGCATCAGAAAGACATGCTCTCATTATAACATGTATGCATGGGTAGTTAAGATCTGGGATGACAGAAAAAAGAGAGAGTACTATGTATTGCTAGGAAATCTAGAATTGCTCCCAAAGAACTCATATCTGTATAATAAAGTGGACAAGAAAAAAGAAAACAACAACAACAACAAAAAACAAAATCTAAAACTACTGATAAAAGGCAAAACAAGAAAAGGTCTGTGGTTAATTTTTGAGAGTCAGAATGAAATTTTTTTTTGTGCTATTCAGGTCTCACACCTTCTTTACTCTTTTCTTTCTCACTCTTCCGTACTTTCACTCAAGACATACATATTGTGCAAATAGAAAGTAGTATAAAAGGAAGGATGAATGTCATAATACAACACAGATAAACAAAAGTAAAAAGAATGGCAGAAATTTTCTGTGGTTTCATCACAGGTATTAAGCGTGCTGTTTTATTTAGCTATAGAAAGGTAACTCGTTGGGAAGTAGATCTGCGGAGGACTACTATGTGTCTGTTCTCTATATACTGTATGTAATGTGCCCTGAATTGCAAAATTGCAAGAACTACATGAACTCAATTATTCTAGGCCATAGTCTTCTTAGCATGAACAATAATACCAAGTGATGCATGACTGCAGCTGTGTTACTGGTATCAAAAATACTGATATATTGAAAAGTATTTCTTTGCTCAAAATGAATTACAGGGAGCAGAACAAACTAAAATTAAATTTTTCACTTATGGGCCCTTATGAAACACTCTTAAATGGAAAAAATTGAGAAATCTGGTCTCTGAGAGGATGCAGGGAATCTTAATTTTCATTTGTCCGTCTCTTGCAGCACTTGCAATTGCAATGAAGAACTTTTGTGTATGGAATGTTGGGTTACAAATATTACCAAGAAATGCTTTGTCTAGAATGTCTTTATAGGACAGTAACATTTGATATCTTTGTGTAGATAGTATCTGAGAGAGAAGTGAAAGATGCCCAATGTCTTATCAGTGAATAGATATGACTTTCCTTTTTAAATGCACCTTTTTTCTGAAAATTAAACAAATACAAAAACCCTGTGCTTAGACTGTTGCCTAGGGCCTCAACACAAGTTCGTTAGGAGGAATAATACAGTTATTATTATTATGGGAGGAATAATACAGTTATTATGCACTAAGATGCATTCTGAAGGCTACTGCAAAGATAATTTTATAACCTAATGGATTGACCATGTCATTGCATTTTTCTACTTTCACTGACCATAAATCAACGGCAATTATCTCCACTATAAGGACTCTTTGTATCTATGTATCTTTGTATCTATTTCCATAAGATAGAGAAATTTATCTTATTTATTACCAACTTCTATCTCTGATGGTCCTACAATACTGGTTTCTCTTTATTACTTGATCATTACTTACCCTGCCTGAGAAAACCAACTGGGGAGAGAAGGTGATGGATTTTTGACAAAAAAATTATAGAAGTTATAAAAAGGGAAGGCTCCCATCCTTCTTATAGAAGCAGGAAAGTTTCTCTGATAGTCACTGAAAAAGCTACAATGTCCTAAACACTCAGAAACACTCAAATATGAAAAACTTAAGGACAGGGAAGGAAATAGGTAAAGGAAAACTTGAATAGCAGGTTTCTGTAGGATTTTTGGATTGGAACACTTTCTAATGATATCAGACATAAGAATAACATATGTGCTTCATCCTGAAGCTGAAATATATATCTGCTATCATAGAATCAAAGAGTGGTTGAGGTTGGAAAGGACATCTGAAGGTCATCTTGTCCAACAGTCCTGCTCAGACAGGGCTACCTATAGCAGGCTGCCCAGGACGTCCAGGCAGCTTTTGAATATCTTCAAGGGTGGAGACTCCACAACCTCCCTGGGCAACCTGTGCCAGTGCAGTTACCCTCACAGTGAAAATGTTTCCTGTTGTGCAGAGGAAACCTCCTGTTTTTCAGTGTGTGTTCACTGTCTCTTGTCCTGTAACCAGCCATGACTGGAAAGAGCCTAGCTCTGTCCTCTTTTGCACCCTCCCTTGTGGTGTTTATATACATTCCTAAGGACCCTTCTGAGCCTTTTCTTTTCCAGACTAAGCAGTCCCAACTCTATCAGCCTTTTTTCATAGGAGAGATGCTCTGGTCCCTTCATCATCTTTGTAGCACTTTGCTGGACTCTGTCCAATAACTCCATATCTCTCTTGTACTGGGGAGTCCAGAACTGGACCCAGCACTCCGGGTGTGGCCTCACCAGAGCTGAGTAGAAGGGAAGGATCACATCCCTTGAACTGCTGGCAATAATTTGCTTAATGCAGCCCAGGACACCATTTACCTTCTTTGCAGAAAAGTCAAATTGCTAGCTCATATACAATTTAGTATCAACCAGGAACACTGAGGGCGTGCTCTATCCCATCATCCAGATCATTAATGAAGATCTTGAATAGGATTAGTCACTGTATTGACTTCTGTGGTACATCACTAGTTACTGGCCTCCAGCTAGACTTCATACCACTGAACATCACACTCTGGACCCACTGTTCAGCCTGTTTTCAACCTACCTTAACCTACCTCTCTGTCTGCTCATCCAGCCCATACTTCACCAGTTTCTCTATAAGGATCTTATGGAAGACACTGTCAAAAACCTTCCTGAGGCCTAGGTAGACAATATCCACTGCTATCCCCTCATATACCAAGCAAATTTTTTCATTATAGAAGGTTATCAGGTTGGTCAAGAGTGACTTCCCCTTGGTGAATCTGTGCCGATTTCTCTTTATGACTTTCTTGTCCTTCATGTAGCTGGAAATGAACCTCGTAAGGTTCAACAAGGCCAAGTGCAAGGTCCTGCACCTGGGTGTGGTGGATTGACCCTGGCTAGATGCCAGATGCCCACCAAAGCCCACTTTATCACTCCGCCTCCTCAACTGGTCAGGGGGAGAAA
>NW_010326529.1:6264-11230 GCF_000700745.2 Antrostomus carolinensis | reverse complement strand
TTTTTTTTCCTTTCTTCCTTTTTGTTTTTTTTTTTTTTTTCTTAATTATGTTATCACAGAGGCATTATTGATTGGCTTGGCCTTGGCCAGAGGAGGGTCCGTCGTGGAGCCGGCTGGCATTGGCTGTGTCGGACATGGGGGAAGCTTCTGGCAGCTTCTCTCACAGAAGCCACCCCTATGCTCCCCCCACTACCAAAATCTTGCCACGAAAACCCAATAGAATGGGTTGGGACAATCCTCAGTATCAATACAGGGGGATGAAGGCATTGAGAGCAACCCTGCAAAGGAGAACTTGGGGATACTCGTGGATGAAAAGCTGGACATGAGCTGGCAATGTGCATTGGCAGCCCAAAAGGTCAATGGTACCCTGGGCTGCATCAAAAGAAGCACGGTCAGCAGGTTGAGGGAGGTGATCCTACCCTTCTACTCCACTCTGGTGAGATCCACCTGGAGTACTGCATCCAGCTCTGGAGTCCTCAGCACAAGAAAGACATGGACCTGCAGGAGTGGGTGCAGAGGAGGGGCCACAAAAATGATTGGAGGGATGGAGCACCTCTCCTATGAAGAAAGGCCGAGAGAGTTGGGTTTCTTCAGCCTGAAGAAGAGAAGGGGGAGATGGGGACAATCTTCTTAGCGGGGCCTGTAGTGATAGGACAAGGGGTAATGGTTTTAAACTAAAACAGGGTAGATTTAGACTAGAAAAAAAGGAAGAAATTTTTTACAATGAGGGTGGTGAAACACTAGAAAAGGTTTCCCAGAGAGGTGGTAAAAGCTCCATCCCTGGAAACATTCAAGGTCAGGTTGGATGGAACTCTGAGTAACCTGGTCTAGTTGAAGATGTCCCTGCTTACTGCAGGGGGTTTGTACTAGATGACCTTCAAAGGTCCCTTTCAGTTCAAACCATTCTATGAAGTCATACTTAGAGCCATCACACAGGGAACAAAGGTTCAGCTGCCTCTGAATAGGGTAATTGTCTTTCTAAGAGCTTCTATTAACGTCTCTTGAACACAAAGAGTAAGAAAAATAAATAAAAAACCAGTACTATAGTACTGAAGAGAATCTTATCTGAAAGAGGCTATGATTTTTCTTTATCAGAGAAGTCATTCCTTCTCTGTATCACAGAATCAATGCAGTCTGGTGCAGAGTATCACTAGTAGAATTTACCTCTCTAGTAGATAATCAGCATTTGATTGTTTTGTCTTGAGGATCGTCTCTTCCCTTCTCCACTTCTCCATTTACACTGCTTTACTATTTCAATTACATATAGATGACTGTTGTCCAAAAGGTAAATAAATTCTGATGAGGTGAAATACTTGTTCCATTTATTTCAGAAAGCTACATTTTTAGCTATTGTTATTCAGTGCCTGAGCCATAAATAACATTTTTCTTATCAAAACTAGGATGCATGAGACAGTATTATTCTTGTGATGTGTGGTTTAGTAGAAATTTGGTTTAAATAATATCCAAATTGGATAGACTGAAAACTTCAACTAAGAGGATCCATCCTGACTAGGTGACTTCTCATCCAGACAAAAATGTTCAATTTCTTGCCCTTTGTGGGGGAAAACAACAACAAGAAGACATCTTGGAAAATGTCTAAATTGTGTTCTCCATCAGCTTGGCCTGAATTATTCTGGAAGGAAAAGTATGCAGAAATGCTTAGGGATTCACCAGAAAGGTTTTTAATTCATGAAAATTATTATGTAAATTTCCGGCTTAAAGAAAGAATTATTAATAAATACTCAAGTTGTAGAAAAATAGAAACCCAATAGGGATTTCATTCACATGCTGTACTTCTTGATCCCGGGTACTGTCCTTTCGGGAACAAATAATTGGGTGATTAAATGTGATGTGAAGTAATGACCTTCCAAATGACTCCAAAAAACATGAACCTGGGAGATTTAAGTGATATACTAAGTATCTGTAAGAACAAGCTGAAAGTGGTAATTACACTGAAAGCTGGTGTAATTGTTAGGGGATCAATTGTCAAACACTGTCAAACTTAAGAAATGTTAATGAAAGGTAGATACACAGACTCATGTGACTTCAGTGATTTCCAGATAGTTAAGGACAGGTTGGAAGGTAGTGTGAGGAAAATGAAAAGCTATTTAGCTTACTTTTGTTGAGTGACATTTGAAGAGTTGTAGGAAGTAAATATTTTCTTTAGAGTGGAGTCCAGCATAAAAAAAATAATAATTACTTCCTTCTCCTCAGTTATAACATTTAGTTGTCAAGAAGTGACACCTTTTAATTGAAGTGATGGTGAACTTCCCTGTCATGGGAATAGGAAATCCCTCAGAGTAGCTCTGCCACTGGAGAAGGTATCTTGAAGGTTAAGGGACAAGAAATCTCTGATGCTTTTCTTAATTAAGTTTGCATACCAAAAATTTTTTAGTAGGATGGGGAGAGGGTTTCTGCCTTGTACAGAATGAAAGTCCCCAGCCTTGACATCAGTTACAGTAAATGGTATGATGCCAAAGATATTTACAATAGGAGATGTTAGCAATAATACATCACACTGTTCTTGGTCTTTGCCCTCTGTACTGGTTTTGTATAAGTTGGAATTAATTTCTTTCATAGCAGCCCACATGGTGCTGTACTTTGCATTTGAGGCTAAAACAGTGTTAACAATACACCAGTGCTTTGACTGTTGCTGAATAGTGCTTGCACAGCATCAAGGCATTTTTCCCACCCTGAGCCCCCAGCAACTAGGGTGAGGATCAGCAAGAGGGTGGAAGGAGACCCAACCAGGATAGCTGACCCCAGCTGACCAAAGGGATATCCTGTACCATATGACATCACACTCAGCAATAAAAGCTGGGAGGAAGGGGGGAAGCGAGGACATTCATGGTTATGGCATTTGTTTTCCCAAGTAATCATTATGCATGCTGAGATTCTGCTTTCCAGGAAGAGACTGGACATCAGTCTATTGATGGGAAGTAGTGAATAAATTCCTCATTTCACTCTGCTTGCACACACAAGTTTTGATTCACCTGTTTTGGTTGATGACAAGTTGAACATAAACCAACAGTGTGCCCTGGCTGCCAAGAGGGCCAACCTGTCCTGGGGTGCATCAAGCACTGCATTGCCAGGCTATTGAGGGAGGTGATCATCACACTGATGCAACCTCACTTTGAGTACTGTGTGCAGTTTTGGATGCCACAGTCTAAAAAAGATATAAAGCTCCCAGAGAGTGTCCAGAGAAGGGCCAATAAATTGGTGAAGGGCTTAGAGGGGAAGCCCTATGAGGAGAGATTGAAGTTGCTTGGCTTATTCAGCCTAGAGAAGAGAAGGCTGAGAGGAGATCTCATTGCAGTCTATAACTTCCTCAGAAGGGGAAGAGGAGGGGCAGGTGTTGATCTCTTCTCTCTGGTGACCAATGATAGGGCCAGTGGAAATCATAGAATCATAGAATGGTTTGGATTGGAAGGGACCTTAAAGATCATCTAGTTCCAATCCCCCTGCCATCAGCAGGGACACCTTCCACTAGATCAGGTTGCTCAAATGGCAGGAAGATGTGCCAAGGGAGATTTACGTTGGACATTAGGAAAAGGTTCTTCACCCAGAGGATGGTGGAGCACTGGAATAGGCTTCCCAGGGATTTAGTCATGGCACCAAGCCTGACAACATTCAAGAAGCATTTGGACAATGCCCTCAGACACATGGTCTGAATCTTGGGATTGTCCTATGCTAGGCTAAGAGTTAGACTCGATGATCCTTGTGGGTCCCTTTCAACTCACAACATTTTATGATTCTATGACTACACTCATACATTAAAAATGGACACAAGACTGAATACAAAGCAGGTGCTAAACCTATAAGAGAAAGTAGAATAATGATAATAGAGAGAGAAGATAGTCAACGTATTTGATACAAACTATCTTGGTAAGAAATGGCTGATAGCTAAAATTTGATAACTAAAATCCTTTAGTTAGAACAATGGTTCAATGCATGTGCCATTCCTAATATACTTTTTCTCTTTATCATATCTATCAAGGGAGAGTAGAAAACAGGCAACAGGTGGGAATGGATGGAATGGAATTAAAGATAAATGCACAATAGCTATTCACTGATATTTGCTTGATTATGTCCAACACAGTTGCTTTAACTTTAGTTATTGTACAATCTGGAAAAATGATATTTCTTTCACGACCTTCAATCAAAGAGAGAAAAAAAATCAACAACCACCTGTACATTTTATTTCAAAGATATCTGTGCGAAGACTTAATTCTTTGCAAAACCCATCTTTTTCTGCTGTGCTTGAAAATTCAAGCCACCGAATTAGAAATTAAAAATGTTATCCTGTGGCATGGAAGATCAAATTTTAGATACAAATTAGGAAAAACTGAAGATCAACTGCACAGAAATACATTTACCAAAATGGTTTATTAAAAAACCTAATTATAAATTATCTGTAACACTTAAGCTTGTTATGAAGATTTCGTAAAATGAGAAGGGCTTATGTTTATTGAAAACATTGTCTTATGAAAATTTTTTGTTTTACTTTTATCTATGTTATTGTTCTAATGGAGCTATGAACATAATCATGTTGAGTAGTATTAAAATAAGCTATAGGCAAAAAAGGAAGTCAGCATCTTCTGTTTCAGTAGGAATGTTGAATTAAAATATAATTAAATACACAATAACTGATACAAGGTTTGTTCTTTTATACAAATCAGCACTGACAACTGGAGTTACAAGTCTCCAAAGAGAGTTTTCCTGATTCTCTTGTATAAGTAATTGGACTTTGAAGACTGTTTTGCTGCATTCGTAGGGTTTTCAAAGTCTAAATCTTACTGAAGCTATAAAATGAAAGTTTTGTACTCCTGCAAACCAATTCCTGGGTTGATTTGATGGTGTTTAATGCTGGAAATTCTGAACTGTGAAAGTATTTACATGCTGGTTGTTTTGGAAGTTGTACTTAAGAAGCAGGACTGCCACTGAAATGAATGGGACGCATTTGAAA
>NW_010326529.1:256-6229 GCF_000700745.2 Antrostomus carolinensis | reverse complement strand
GATTACTTAATTCAGAAATAGTTCTCTCTGGAAATTTGTACTTGAGTTATATAAAAGTATAACCTTTCACTTAGTTGTTGTTGAAGCCACCAGACATTTCCTATGCCATGAAAGCATTGGGGTCTAACCCCACATTTTTGTACTTTGTTCAGTAGATTTCTTTTTCCTGTATTCCAGGTATCAGGAAAGAGTCAACCACAAACTGTCTAATACAGTTTCTTTCCTTTTTTTTTTTTTTTTACTTTAACAGATCTATTGGAGAAAAAAATGGTCACAGGAAATCATTATCAACCAAAAAGTGTTCATAAACACATTGCTAAACTTACAACAAGTCAGGAAACATCATAACAAGATTAATTTTGGTGCAGCTGTGCTTCCACAGCAAGGATCTAAAATTTTAGACTACAGACCTGAGCACTTCTAAGTGCACTTTTGCACTTTTTGCTGATGTCCTGGAATTCTGTCCATTGCAGAACTTAAATAAAATTCATTTTTGACCCATAATGAAAAACAACCTCCTTCTCCTCTCTTTATCCTTCTCAGTTACACTTTTCCTATAATTTAATGTTTTTTAGTATCCACAGGAGATTTTCTATGTCTTCAGTAGTGAGCTAGGATTTTAAAGGTCTCAATTTGCAATTAAATAAATTCTCCAAATAGACAATTTATATTCTTAACTTTGCCAATTTGATAAGTGGTTTCCATGGTAATGAACTCCTAACACTCTGAGAAGGATGGATTCAGCTGATGGTTGAGGATTTCAAGTAGATTTTGAATCCGTTTCAGTGACCTTTGAGACAACCTGCTTCCATACTGCTAGTGTTCAATTTCAGTTTTATAATCAAGACTGAATTTTTGTCTTCTATAGGCTTCTTTGCTTCCTGCACTCCATTGTGGTTATAAAACAAAAGATAATATATTCTGTCAACAAATTGAAATAATGCTGCTAGATAATAGAGTTTGAAATGTTTACAAACCTATAAATGAAAACTGCTCCATTAATATGAATGAATATAATAAAATTCCTTCATGATAATTGCTACATGCATAATATTGCACAACAGAGCTATTTTTAGCACATTAGTAACAGGTTTTATAGACTTGGAAAAGCAGTGACTGTTCATAAGTGTTATCTTCTGGTATAGAAAAGCATGTTCTTTCTCATCCTTTTATTAAGAGTTAAAGGCCTCATTCTGTAGTGAGTCAAGTCTGATTTTTAAACATGGAAGATAACGGTATAATTACATGTTCAAAATCATTAATGTATTTGGACTGCTAATCCAAAAAAGACTCTGATCTCCCTCACACAGGCCAAATTATAACAAATATCTTGCTGCCTCACAGGAAAAGCTACCAGAGCTTCTTTTTCTCAGCACTGTATCCAGTGGTTCAGTGTGTCCTTTCGCAAAGTGGGCGTAGTTGAAGTCTGTTGACAGATTAATTGTCTCAACACACAGGTGAGCACTGGGTTGTTGAATGTGCATGAGTGATGATGTCTTTAGTTATTTCCTCTACAAAATGAAAGAGGCAGAAAAGGTCCCATTGGATTTCAGGTACCCTCATAATTACACATCTGCTCTTGCCTGCTACAATTTAGCTCATTATTAAGAAAGGAAAAAAAAGGGGGGGGGGGGGGGTGCTAAACCACTCTCTATCATCTTTCTATCATCTTTGAAAGGTCCTGGACAATGGGAGAGGTGCCTGAAGACTGGAGGATACCCAGTGTCACTCCAGTCTTCAAAAAGGGCAAGAAGGAGGATCCAGGAAACTACAGGAGAGTCAGCCTCACCTCCATCCCTGGGAGGAGGTACTGACCCTTAAGACTAATTCATTTCCTCACATATTTTCCTGTAGATCAAGACTGAATCACATCGATTGATTTGATTGACTTATTATACCAACTTTGAAGTTCACAGGAGTGCTATCAAATAAGTTTGCTGGTTTTGTTTGTTTAATATTCTTTCATGCCTGACTCTTGACAACACTTTGAGGTTTCCTTTAAAGAGAGAACACCTTAAGTACACACAAGTGCTTCAATAAGAGCATATTTTAGTGAATGCCATTAGTGAAGCAGTCTCTTTTCTCCTGTTTGGTATTTCCATGCTTCTATATCCCAGGATTATGCTCACTCTTTTAGTTACAGCATTTCATTATCTGTTTTGACCCTTAAATCCCCCTCAATATCACTGCAATCCGGAATACAGCTCTTCTCATAAGTATGACCTACATTCTTATTTCCCAGTGTCTGAACCTGTATTTGACTACATTAAAGCTTCAGTTACTCAAAGGAATCCACATTTTAGACCAACAGCTTGTCCCATCATTGTTTAACATTCCACAAAATTTCATGTCATTGCAAATTTTTACCAGCATCCAGAATACTTATCATTTTCTTTATAAATGTTGCTTAATGTATTTATTTCACCAAGCCAAGACTAAATCTAAGACATCACTTGTGAAAAAAAAAATTATTCATGAATGATTATTTCTCATTTACAGTAACTTTTGTAATCTACGAGTGAAGTAGTCAATTTTATACACATTTCTTTTTATCTTACTTGCATAAATAATGAGGCTCAAATTTAGTTGTCATTTTTCAAAGTACTTGTAGTTCAAATACAGTGTATTTTTTTTTCCATTATAAGAAAAATATTTACTTGATATTTTGAATGAAGAGATTCACTGTATTTTTCACCTGTTTAATTGTTTTCAGATTCTTATAGTGATATTCTCATATTCACTGACCATTACTGACCAACTCAAAGACTTGATTTCATTTTACCATTTAGTTTTAACATCGTGAGTCTCCAATATTTGCCAAATGAACTAATTTATTCAGAGAGAATCATCATTCCTGAAGTGCCCCATATTGAGGTAAAATGACAAAACAATGAACAAAGATTGCCCGGAGTTTCTCTAAGCATGATCACCTTAAAAATGTGAAATTCTGATAGTGTGCAGTGTCTCAGCCTCTTGCATGCAGGCAGACTTCAACAGATTGGAGCAAGAGGAAAAAACTGAATGACTTTTTTTTTCCCCAACAGGGTACAGTTCTGTAACGTGTCAGATTTTCAAACAAAACTTTTTGCCATAGACCTTAACTAAATCAACCCTTCCAGTTTGAGAGGGGGGCAAAATGTATGGAAATATTTCTGTATAAAATGAGGGAAGATGAACAGAAAATCATAAGCCATTACAGTAAAAGGACGACTTTCTTCAGAAGCAGTCTTTACTCAGAGTAAGGGAAACAAGAGCCTTATCATAGTCAATATTTTCTCTACAAGATGATTTCAGAGTGCCTCTACTGCCCAAAACAAGAGTTCTGTATACTCCCACTCTATTAATGAAGGCCGGGATGAAGCTATACTTCAAAGTCAGGATGGGAACACAGAGATTAACCATGTCTTTTTTACAATGAAATAAATGATTTTTTTTTAGGAATAAAAGTACCAATGCTAAAGATAGAATTATTGCCAAGGGAATTATAATTACAAGTTCTTAAGTAGGATGATGAATATTGTATGATGTACAAATTATGGGATAAAAAGATGTGACTACAGGAATTTTAGTTTTCATAGAATCAGTCCACATTTTTTTCCCATTGTTTGCACTTCATTTAAAAACACCATGCTATACAGTTATCAAAACATTAAAAGGTCTGACTGCAAATATATAAACTAAAATAAATCATTTGGGGAAAGAGGTAGAGTGAATTAGTTCTTTCTCTCTGGTGTGGCATATCACCCAACCGTACAATGGTAAATTGACTGTGTTAAAAAAGATATATGTAAGTCAGAAAATACTTTGTCACACTGTATATGCATATCATGTTGTCTTGCCTTTCAAATGAAATGTGAAAAACTCTGCTGCCATTTCACATATAATAGGGGGACTCTGGGTTATTTAGCTTTTGAGTTATTTCATTATCAAGAAAGATTTTTTTGAAACAGAGGGACAAAATAACCAATTGAATTCAGTCACATTTACTACTTGTTTTGTTGCACACACAAATTCAAAGGAAAAATGAAGTTCAGGCCAACTTTTTCTCTCAGCTTTAAGCACACAATCCTTAGCCCAACACCCTTCAAAAGATAATGAAAAATTTAAAGTTTATCCATCTTTTTTTTTTTTTTTGTGCCAGTCTTAATTCTTTCCAAACACCTATATGTCCTAGAGTTTAAAAACAACAAAATATATTTGTAACAGCATACTTTTGTACTTAAGAAGAAGGAACAGTTTTCCCTTTTGTAAGTGTAACATCACTTGCTTTTAAAGGTAGTGTTTTTATTAGGATATGGTAGCAAAAAAAGAAGTAAATTGTAAACATTTATCATCTAAACATTGTATTTATTGATATTCTCATATAGAGTACTTTGGGTGCATAGTGATATATGTTAGTACCAGTGAAAAACAAAAGGTTATAACAGTTCACTGACTCTGGATCATCCCCTAGAGAGGAAGAAAACTTGGTTATAAAGTGTCCAAGTTGGGTATTATCCATTTATTGTGTTTTAAATGCACTCTTTGAACCTTAAATAATGCTGAGGGACATTTTAATCTCCTGGTGTAGTTACACTGAAATGAGTGGAATTGCACCAACAACTCAGTTTGTCTCCCTGTGCTTGTACATTTCTGCCTGTGCTTGTCATACTTTCTTAGACTTCCTTCAGTATCTATGAAGTATGTTGGCATCATAATCCAAATCATAGACTATAGCATTAAAAAACATCTCAAAGGCCATACAAAAAAGAATTCGCCCGCCTTCTCCAGTCATGAAGGGAAAGCAGTCTCCATCTATTTATCTTCTTAAGGCTAAGTCTGGTACACACCTTGTTTTTCCCATTGCAATGGGAAGATGGAAAGTTCCCAGACATTCTATTTGTGACCTATCTTTCCTTGAGTGATTTCTGTAAAGATCAGGCAAAATTCTAACCAGTAGTTTTCCCATGTGAAGGGAAGGAAGGGTTAGAAATGACAGGACAGGGAAGAAATAGACAAGACTATGATTTTATGTACAGAATTATGTTATTTTTGCAGAAACAGTAGGGATTTTTTCAGCCTGTTCTTCATGACTTTTAGTGCTCCAAGAGGCATCTTACCACAGTGGAAGAATTCTCTAGTCCTCTCTTCTAGCAAGCGTGACTTGACACATTCTCTAGTACATAAAATAAAGACAGTGTTACCCTACAAAATTTGCACATGGTGAGAAATGTGCAAATACTCTGCATGCTCCCAGAAAGCACTTCAGTGAAAGCTATTTTATCTCTCACTTGCCCTTGAGTATATGTATATATATGCATACAGGGATTCAGACATGAATGTAATGGGAGTGTTTAGAAGACAGACAAAACAGGACAGTTTTAAACTCTAAACTTTACTAATTCATTAATAGCACACTACTTGCAAATGATTAATTCTTACACATTATTAATCTTCATCAGTACATATACAATATTGTTGATCTTAACACTTATGTACTAAATTATATATGAGTGTAGAGATCTGATATAATTTAGTTAGCACCAACGCTTGTGGTCCTTGGTGGTCCTTGTTCATTAATTTTTCTTACTTAAACCTGATGTTTTTACGCAGCTAGCTATGGTTTTGATAATACTTATCTCATTTTCTCTTGTCTGTTTTTTTGCTTCTCTATTTCCAGTGCCATGCACTTGCCTTTTCCTTTGACAAATTCTTGTTACTTGAATGCTTTCTATGTTCAACTATACTAATTTTCATTTTCCCCATTGGTAGTCACATTGCTTACATATGTATAAAAAATGACATTCAGTCCTACAGAACAGTTGTAAACTCTTTTTATTTACCCTATTTTAATATGCTTATATTCATGTCCAAGTCAAGTTGATTTTAATTATAACCTAATTAGTGCACTATTATAAGTGTCACATGCCTTTGTTTTGGCTATATCAGTGAAAGTAAGTTAATTCATGCCTACTGTGGGGTGAGCATTGTGTT
>NW_010326529.1:0-221 GCF_000700745.2 Antrostomus carolinensis | reverse complement strand
TTGTGGGTTGGGGGGGGCATTTTTTTGGTAGTGGGGGAAGGCCCACCTTGTGACAGCGAAAAGCTCCCCTGGCTCCAAGGCAGAGACCTCCCAGCCCAGGCTGGGCCAATGAGCACTAGAGAAACACCTCTGCGAATCCATATTTGTGAGTAGAAGGACTATTCTGAAAAGAGGAAGGTGTGGTACCTGTAGGAGAGACTGTTGACCTAACAAAAGATGAC
>NW_010326528.1:0-12267 GCF_000700745.2 Antrostomus carolinensis | reverse complement strand
CTCAAATCACTGGAACTCTTGGGACAGTTTCCAGTTTTTCTGCTGAACAACAAGCACAGACCCAGTGCTACCTGATGTGCTATGAGTATAACTCATTTTTTTACCTTGAGATGAATCGGTTTTATTGTCATGATCTTTCAGGACAGGTTCATAATGTTGTCCTATTCTATAAACATTTCAGTGAAATATTTCAATGTACTCAATGTTTTTATAAGCTTATAATGTTTTGTTTAAGTTTATAGGACCAGATTAATAAACCATTCACATAATGTTATATCTTGCAAGGTAAGGGCAACAAGTTAAAACTTCTAGACATCACAGGCCACTTTCCCTTTCTTTCTTTTATAATAAAAATTTCCCCTACCTCTGTGGGGGGGAAACACTTCTTACACAAGATCTTTCTCTAGTTTCTACTAAACTATCAGCAGTTCAGTCATGAGCAATTTTATAAGCTTTCTGGATTGGAGATATGGCCAATGCAGTCTTTCAGTTCAAGTGATTTATCTAATCTATTTCACCAGCATCCTTATCAGTCAGAGGTTTATCTTCTCTCAATGTTGACTTTGGAGCCAGATACTCAATACAGACAATGATCAGAAGTTCTCAGGTTCTTGCACAGAAAGTCTCACTTTCCCCACTGTCTGATTAAAAACCTTCAGAGAGTCTGAACCTTAAACACCAGGCAGAGGTGATAAGAATACCAATACGTTTAAGAAAATCTAGTAAAAAGTCTTAAGTGAAACTATTTAGATAATTAAACTTATAGTGCAGTTAAGTGCTTTGATCTGAAATTTTTACTTGCTTTTGATGTTTTTTAAGCAAATTTACTACAAGACAGAAATAGAACTGCAGATTTTACTAGAAAAATTTATTTATTTTAACAAAGAAAGTTTCTCAATTGTTTTAACCCATGGAAGTTAAATTTAACTTTCACCTTACTTAAGAAGGAGGTTCTAAATGAAATATACCGTTTTTAAAAAGCTAATAGGTTGGAGGAAGTAGTTTAGTAGTTTACTGGAATTCTAATTACAGACGGAATATGCTGAGGAGAGGTAGTTTGAGTGAACTTGATGTGAGAGTGAGAATCTGACTGATCAAATATTTATTCTATGATAAACTCTAAGTGCTATTCTGAAAGAATAGCTACCTATACCTACCAAAATCCAGCAGCTACATGCAGGCCTTGTGCCCATATTGGTAATGGAAATACATGGACAAACTAGAGAAATAAATACCAAAATACACTAACCAAAATGGAATTTATTAACCTTTAAAAATTAGGTCCTGCAAACTGGATAACCTGAGAAAGGGCAGTTTCTGTTTGCCTGGATCATCCTGGTCTATAGCAGGATTTAGTTGGCATCTCATTGTGTGTCTTAAAACAGTCTTGTATCTAAGGATTTAGTTGCTTCTGTATAACCTCCTAAACAGAAGCAGTTATCTCTTAAAATGTGATATTCCTACATGATGCAAAATATGGCACTCCATCTGCATGGTTGTATAATTTGATCCTTTGAAATATCAGAACATTAGCTATCTTATATGTTGCATAGCACTAGATTTGTCATTAAAGTTCTTTGCTCTCTGCCTTTTCCCAAGTAATGTAACTGCCCATGACTTGCCTATTTCTACTGGTTTTGCTACTGCTCGTGACACTACATGATTCTTGGAGGCTCTCCTGGGGGTATTAGGTGCCAGGTTAGAACACGCCTGGGGAAATAATCTGGACCTAGATACAGCCATAGCCATGTAACAAATGTCATCCATATAAAATATTTACACTGGGATTAAGTGACCAATTTTAAAGCTCTCTCAGTCTTTAAATACACTACGGGACTTTGTTGCCCTAAGACCTTTCTCAAGTTTCTAAAAGAATTCAATCTGTGCAAACTGTTCAAGTTGATTTTTACTAACATAAGAAATTTATTGTTTTGTATGGAAAGAATATTTTTCTGAAGCTACTTATGGATGCAACACAAAAAACACTTGAAAATAAGCTCTAAGACATATTAGTGAAGCCCATTGTTTTCAACCAATTAGATGACACCCAGGGAAACCATCTGAGATTGTTTTATATTCCTTAGTCTCTCTTCTTCTGACAAAACTAAATACTTTTCCATCCACAGAATGCCAGGAAATACTGTTGATTTCATGGCATCAGTGACTCTATTCGCACATCTAAAATATACTCTGTATTCATTTTTGCAGTATATTTGTCTCTCAGATTCTGTATGCTTTGAGATACTATATATGTATATAAACACAAAAGCCATCCTGGCTTCTGGAGGAGGCCTCTATATGGTTCGGTTCCAATTTAGTTTTTAAATATAATTTTAATAGTTGAAGTAGTTTCACCTGTTTGGCTTGCAGCCAAACCCAGTCACTCTCTTGCTCTCCCTGCCTTCCAGAGAGTAAAGGAGAATTGGAAGGATAAGGGCAAGGAGACTCACAGATTGAGATAAAAGCTATTTACTAATTTAAATAAAATTATAATGATAATAAATTTTGCCTTCTGGCCAGTTTGTGATCACTTCCAGAATTCCTGGGCAACCGGGGCTTCCAATTTGAGCTTGTTGTGTGATCAGTGCAACCCACTTACTCCACGTGGCATCAGTTGTGTGGTGTGTAGAGGGAACGCTCCCTTTGAACATCCAGCCCAGCATGGGTAATCAGGATGCCAGTAAGAGCTGTGCTTCAGTACTGATCACTTCAGAAGCAGCTCAAACTCCCTTATACTCTGCCACTATCTCTTTTTCAGTTGGAGTCCCTCTCCATCTGGCTGGAAGCAGGGCCTTTCTAATCTTGATCATACTGCCTATCATCAGCATGAGTTTGAACAGCTCGTGTGGGATGGACCCCTAGACTCTTCATTCACGTCTTGTAGATAGGGATCAGAAGCCCATCTGCACTGTTTGGAGAGCCATCCACTGGAAACTGGAGCAACTTTCTTGGAAGAACCTCCTTTTGCGTTTGGTTTACAATGCAACTTGTGTACGCATGCATCTAGGGCTGAGGTAGGATTGCCATCCCAATTTCTCATGTCTTCTCTGTGGTCACCCATTTCAAACAGTGTGCCCTGTGGAGTGTGTCATTTCTCTTGGGCAGAGGAATTCTTGCTCTTCTCAGCTGAGACTTTGGTATGAGCAGAGTGATTGGACATGTGTTCCTGGAACTCTTGGGTCAGTTTCTCTACAGCCAAGATGAGGGAGGAGGAGAGAGTGTCTCCATATGTCCGGAGCTGGTGAGCCATTTCATCCACCTTTGGCTCCTCTCCCGCTCTGAAGCACAGTACTGCCAGGCACCCGGACTACGATGCTCGTCCGTTCTGTAGAACCTTCTGCCACATGCCTTGTGTGCACGGGACTTCCTCTGGATCTTCGGGTAACTGATTGTCATTCAGGTTACTATAAATCACTTCCAGCACAGCCAATTCTCTCAAGCACTGGATACATCTCTCTATGGTTTCCCACTTGTTTAGATTACACAAAATATCATTCTATAAAGCTGAACCTTTCCTTCACACTTGACAGGAGTCACTTCCAGAGGTTGAGAGTCTGTGGCTCTCTCCCAACTGCTTTGTCAATGCATCTTTCTCTGGCAATGGAACCCAACTGCTTAGCTTCCCTACCATCTAGTTCCATGCTGCTGTCCCCGTTGTCCCAGCATCAGAGCATCCAGGTGGCAATGTGTTCACCTGGATGATGGCCGAGATCCTTTTGGATGTCTCGTAGCTCCCATACTGAAAAATCCCATACCAGACCTAAAACACAGCTGTTCTAGCTACTAAGAAGAAAATTAACTCTATCTTAGCAAAGCCAGGACAATAGTCAAATCATACATAACTATGTTTTGTGACAGTTTCTTATTTCTACTTATGTAGTTACAAAACTTCTGGGAGAAAGACTGTGATTTTTGAGAAGTTTTCCCCTGTGGAAATTCCCCAGAGTAATATAGGATCTACTTGGTTTCTGGGAAAACAAAGAGCCAGCTCTGAGAAATGGGAGTAGACAAATTGTTCTATTCTAACTTTTCTTTGGCTGGCTAGCTGAGGTCACAGATAGAGAGGGAATGGATGAAGTAATGGTTTGTAAAGAGCTGTGGAGGCTGCTTAAAATTGAGAACACTTTCAAACTGCTCACTGATTCCTACTGCCACAAAAGTTTGAAGACTGATTTTTTTTAACATTATTTCATCAATTTAATCCTACAATTGGTATTAGCTGGGGTCAAGGTATTACTGATATGTGTGTGTGTTTTAAATTTTTTTTTCTTTTTTTGATCTTAAGCACATCCATTAGTACCCATAGGATAGGAGCATGTTAAAGAGGTAACAGGTTCATCTCAGAAGTGGGCTTTGAGGGAAAAATATTTTTATATCTTTCAGGAGAACAGAGAGCTGGTGGGAAAAATCCATTTCAAGACGGGAAGAATATGTATTTATTTTGAAGCTGGACTCTCAGAAGTTTGTTGCATGGTGGCTCTCAACAGGAAGTGGAATGTTTGAAATTGTTTTTTCTTTGTGCAGAGGAATGATTTCTGAAGACCTGTCAGACTGGTCTTTATATGGTCAACAACTTAATCCTGGATAGAGATAACTGAAGGAGTCACTATAAAAAACACCAAAGACTTCTTTGTTTTGAAACCTCATGCTAGCTTACTTTGTTTCAGGGGAAGGAAAGTAAAATAACATAAAAGTCTTATGGGTGCAGAATATCTTGGATGTTCTTGATTTTAGTTCATAACTGCTGCAAAGACACATTCTATTCCACAGTGAAATTGACTCTTAAAGTTTTTTTTACTCTTTCTCCTGACTCTGAGTTGGAGAAGCATGGCTTATGAACTTCATTTTTCATAACTCATTTGTTCATTGATCTTTATCTCCAGTTTTGTTAGTCATTTAAATTTCCTTTTGCTTCCATCTCCTTGAAAGCTGGACAAAGATTTTTTTTCCCCCCACCTCTTGTTTTCTGTGTAGCATTTACCTCTAAAGTAATCATATTGTTCTTTAGACTGCAGCATTTTGCTAAGCTTTCATTGTTTACCTCCCTTCAAAATTTTGAAAAAAAAAAAGCTTAAATAACTTAAATTCATTGATCCAGTCATTGTTTCTGCTCAGTACTAGTCTTGTTAGTTGGCTTGACATACCATGTGTCCTGCTTAGTCTACATGTTGCCTAGTTAGCTGTGTATCCGTGATTAATGACTCCTCAAAGAACAATGTGGTGGTGGACAGATACCAATGTTAGCCAGTGGAACATGCTCTAGCACGTGTACTTTAGTTTTAGTGTGATAAAAAGCATCTTTCATTTCTGAGAATAACACTGTGTATCACATCAGTGATATTAAACATTTAAAAAAAAAAATCTGAAGATTCTGTTAGAACACTTTTACATTTTCCCCTTCCCCTCCTCTTGTAAAATGCAGATATCCTTTATATTTCTGGAAGACTTGTATCCTTGACTTTTGGGTGCAAATGCATGGATAGCTTTCTCTGCCCTCTGTTAACAGAACTCTATCTCTACTTTGCTGTGCCCATAACGATTCTGCTTTATAGAAACAGTATGTGTACTGTACACATCATAACTTTTAAAACTTGCCACTTGATCTTGAACTCTTGATCTAAATGAAATCTTTGCTATGTGCACATTGCAGTGGTCCCATCTATATAACCTGTGATCATCATTGCTTTACCTGAGTTCCAGTTCTACCAGCTACCCTTTTATCTAGCCTTTTTTTTGTTTGTTTCACCTTCTTCTCTTAACCAGAATCACTGAACCTAACCCAGCTCCTCTTGGTCTTCAATGTTTAGATTGAAACTTTAAAATATTTTATTGCAGCCTTTTCAATAAATGATTGAGCATCTTATTGGAGTACTTTTTGCCAGATCCCATTAAAACAGTTAAGGGTTTTGGAGCTATTCTGTGTGTCGTTCTCATTAACGTTTTCCACTTGAAAATTCTACTTTGTTTGAAATGGATTGTCCCTGCCACTGCAAAAGTCACTTTTACTGACATACACAGTGTATATTACAATATGTGCTCTACTGACGTTCTACCCCTTAGGGCTATGTCTACATTAAATTTTGCTCTATGGACGAAACTACCCTACTGAAAAGGGAGCACAGTTAAACTGTGTGGATGCAAGCTGCACTGAGCAACTTGTCCTCAGGTATGCATAACAAGATATGTCCCATTTTGCTTACTAGGGCAGACAGAGCTTGTGCTTGTTGCCTGAAAGTGAGTACACAAATCACTTGTGTAATTTTAATTTGGTGGTAGGTACAGTGCCCTATATTGTGTTTCAGTTATTTTCTTTTGCTGTGTAATGTGTTGATGTTCTACAGGACAGTAGTATTACTAGCATAAGTGGTCCCAGAATTTAATATTCCTTTCTGGACTTTGTCCCTACAGACCTTCCCTAGAACAGCAAGTGAAAAACAAGGTTCAAGACAATGTTTTGATTTGGAAAGTAAAAGTAAGACTTCATGGACCCCCATAGTAAGTTTGCTGTTTCATACCAGTTTTACATGAAAGGCAATTGGAAATTACTGCATGGCTATAGGAAGTCCTGAGATAAGACAAATGGAAAGAGCATATATGACTGTAAACAGGTGGGTCAGAAATGTTCCCTTTGTAATTCTGAAAATAGAGGTAGTTCCTTTAGAGACAGAAACATGGTTTAGGAATAATAGCACAAGTTTCAGCTGGTTTATTTTTGCTGTCAGTCAGACCATGTGACGAGTAGCTCTTTTGTCTATACGCTAGTGTTTTTGAGGGTTTTATGCCAAGATCTTATTTCCATAGCATTGTACCTTCTTGACTCAGAGGAATTGCTGTAGATTAATTTTACATGTTAAGAAGTGACTAATAATCTAAGGGAGCTCTCTGCCTTAAGTAAGGGAGAAAAGATCCTCCATAATGCAAAAAGCTATTATTGCCTTTGCTGTTTTGTACAGGAGCAGTCCCTACTACCTTCTCTGTAGTTATTAATGCCCTTAAAATAGATTGTATCCTCCTTGCCATCTCCCATTCTGAATTTAATAGGGACTTTAATGAAATTTTCAAAGTAAAACAACTTGCCAGAAGGTCAAGAAAGCCAACAATACAACTGGGAATGGAAGTCATCTCAATGTCCTTTTCTTTTTCATTTACTATGATAGCACTTCAGGCTGGAAAATGTGCTAGAAGCTGATTACCAAAGATGCAGGAGGGAGGATGAGAGGAGTAAAGATAACAGAACACAGCATAAAGTGTTGGGAAACTACTGTGTCTTTTGCCAGAGTCTGAGAAGTTTCCATTCAATAGCTTGACAGTTATAAATGTTCTGCTGCCTTAGATGGTTTCAGAACTATTTATACATAACCTTTTTATTGACTATAAGTGTTTTTCACAATCCTTTGAATCCATGGTTGTCTTCTATTGCTGCAAGAGCATCTTCTGAGGCTGAATTGTTAACTAGTAAAAGTTAGGAGGACACCACACCAACCCAATAACCTTTCAGACCGTGCAGTCTTTTTTTGTTGTTTGTTCAATTATCAAGAGAAATAGTTTAGTTGTGTGTTTATGTTCTGTGTTTTTATTTTTAAATTCATCACATGATAATTCCTAGTGAGTTTTCATATGTTTAAAATCTCAATAAAAACCTGAGGATTTTTTTTTCCCTATAATACACTTTTCTTTCTTTTGCAAACAGAATTTTTAAAGGACTGTGTGAAATGCACAGCAAAGGGCATTGAATGTAGCCACCTAGCTTAGACACAAACTGTTCTGCACTGCAGAATAACCTAAATTTGGTTTCTTTGCTGGGAGCAGTGTGACACAGTTAATCTCTTGGTGTTCTCCTGGGCCTTTCCACAATGCCTCAATCTGTTAAGGCTTCGTTCCTGTTCTCAGTGGGAACTAAAGTCATGGACTAAGCCTAAGTACCGAGAGTTGCAGAAGTAAATACAGTTTGTAAAGCGTGCACTGCCAAGATAAACAGATTGTGTTTTCTTAAGGATAATTAAGACAGAAAAACATATATACCTGTTACACTAGTCAGCAAAACAAAAAAGTGTCTGTTTTCCTAAGAAATGATATTACAGGAGTGATGTACTGATTCCTGAGACCAAGATGGTGGTATAAGCCTTTAGAAGCTGAAAGAAGAAATAATTTTCGTTTGTCTACCTGTCTTGCATTAGTGTGTGTGTAGCAGGTGAACAGGTACGTGGAAGATACGCTTCAAGTTGCGAATTGTTCTACCTGTGTTGTCTGTGTAAACTAGCAAAGTGAAAATGGTGCGATGAGAGAGACGAATCCACTTTCTTTTGCTGGGTATTGAGGGAACCAGCACTGGGACACGTGCTTGTAAACAGTTTATCTCTGACTAGTTTGAAAAGTCCAGGTGTTCCTTGATGTTGACTACCACTGTGATTCAGCAGCATGTAGAAATACCTTATCTTCTGTTAACATCTGTTCTAGGAATTAAGTGTGAAGGTAAACTAGCCCATGGTAAACATAGTATGGGTAGCGTCCAGACAGTGTTGGAATAATATGTGTGTAAACAGCTTGTTTAATAAACATAATCTATTAGTTTTACACACATAATCTATTAGGACTTACACACTTTGCTACATGGAATCTTAGCAGTATTGAACGTTTCCCCTGTTGCTAATGCTATTTTATTTAAAACCAAACAAAACAACCCAACCCCCCCAAAAACCCCAACAAACCAAAAAGCACTTGGACAGACAGATGCCCTTTACATTTCAAGCTATTGTACAGACTGTTCCTCTCCTAACCATAGATTTCACTGGTATCTGCAGCTGAAGACAGCAAAGAGGTACAGTCCTTTCACAAACCTTTCACAATTGGATGATTTAGAAAATTAGATTCTAAGTGCTATTTACTTGGTCATTGAGTTAGTAGGGGCAGTGGAAGTATCTTAGGACTGCATGATAGGAAGGGACTACAACTTACTAATGGTTCTGAATAAATAGCCTTGACAGTATCCTATCAGCCAAATTTGGGTGGGAATCGTAAGTAGATCTTCATCTAAAGGAACTATGAAATGGGAATCCTGGGAGTCTAACATAACTTCTTTCAGTAGTATATAAAATGTACAGGGTATGGGTGTGAGCATGATTACAGATTAGGGCACAGAATCACAGCTGATCCAGAAGATGGAGCTTTTCAAAAGTGCAATTTTGCTGTGAAAGGGGAAAAAAATAGTTAGAGTTTTATATAAAATTGGTACAGCTGCAGACTAGACTAACTTGCTGTAATAGTCTTTTATTGCCTGGAGGGAAAAATTGCAATAAGAATCTTGCCTTCAGAAGGAATTTTCCTCTTTAGAATAATGATCTCTATGTGCAAATGAAGACAGGAAAAGAAGGTGTGATATGTTTGGTTTTTTTTTTTTTAAAGCTAGAAGAGGTATTTTGCACCATTAACCATTCAAAGTGAGGTTGGTTGTGAGAAGATAATTTAATATACCAGTGGAGAGGGAAGATTTGTGAGGTCAAATGCTCAGTCAAGATTTATTCCTGTACTGTGAGTCAGCTGGTAAAACAGGGCTACAATGAAAAACCCTGACTCCTAAGTCTTCCTTCTTTTTTAGAATTTTAAGAATACTCATGTGCATAAGTGATTGCAGAAGCAGCCCCACTTTTTACAGGATAAGGATTATTAATAAGGAATACCTTCAGGATGAAGCATTCTGGTTTGAACTTCATTCGGCAGTTTTATTTTTGAGTGTGCCAGAAAAGCACTTGGCAGATGGAGGAGAATGGGATAGAACTTCTCTATTACAAATCTTTCTTCTGAGATTTTTCTTCTGAGTGCCTGAGGAGAGGTCACTTTTTTAATGTACTTTGCCAAAACAGTTGCAGAGGAATGTTCCTGGACTGAGCCTAGGCATAAGGACCATAGCCGCTGTATGTTTGCTCATGCATGTTCTGCTGTCTGGCAATAGGGTTATCCACTTTAATCCTCTTCCCTCCCAAAATTATTTTTATTACTGGCAGCAGTAACCTGTGGAGATGTGCAAGAGAACAGTGGAACTCTGATAGCCAGAATAGTGGGTACAGAGCAGTACAGACCATTAGGACAAGCTCTGCACAAACTGGAGGAGTTGTGCCTCTGTTATACTCTGAATCCTTGTGCTTCAGATTTTGTCAATATGTTGAAAAAGTTGATACAGCATGTAAAACTTATTAAATGATTTATTTCTAGTAGCAGAGTGGACTGGGATGTGGGAGGGTGATATTAGATCTGATGTAATATGGCTAAAGACATCTGAAATAATAAAAACCAATTACATATTTTGGTCTCTTGACTGAAATAACAAATATTTCATTCTGCATAAATGAAGTAGGTAAAAGTGTAGACAAATAAATGTCTTGGTTTTGCTTCCAGAAAATCCATAAAGTCAAAGCCTGTTTTGTTTTAAAATAAGTACATAAAAGAAAAACCTATGCCAGAAAAGCCCTAGACCAAAAGAAACTGTGTCTTGGGGAAGAAGAGTGAATAAAACTCAAGGAGAAACAAGGCTTTCATGACTGTCGTTCAATAACGAGTATCACTGTAGATCCAGTGATTGGAATAACTTTCAACATGTTGAGACGTGTTCAACATCTCTTCCTGTTTGTCCTAGGTTTGGTTAGGATAGAGTTAATTGTTCACAGGGCAGCCAGGGCAGCTGACCTAAATGGGCCAAAGCGGGTATTCCATACCATGTGATGTCATCCTCAGTAGTTTAATGGGGAACTTCTGGGAAGAGGTGGGGTACCAGGTACTGCGGTTCTGGAGCAGGTCGGGTGGTGCTGTTTGCTTCTCTGTATCACTGGTGTTGTATATTCCTTCATTAATACTGTTGTTGTTGTTTGGTGTTGTTTCCCTCTTCCCTTACCATTCTAGTAAACTGCTTGTTCTCCACCCATGAGCCCCGTTTATTTATATTTTCTCCTTCTCATCCCACTGGAGGATGGGGAAGGGGCGGGATGGGGTGGGGTGAGTGAGCCTCTGTGGTTAAACCACCACAGTATATTTGGCTCCCAACGTGGGGCCAAAGGGTTGAGCTAGCAGCAGACCTGACCAGAGCGTGTTAAAGCAATATTTTATACATACACACATTTAATGTAGTTGAATAGTCCTTGGTCACAATGTTGTTCCATTTGATCACCTGCCTGCACTATGTAAAGCCTCACGTGCTGTATATATTCCCCGTGATGCTGTTTATCAAGGCTGAGAGAGGGCTCAGGGTTATGATTTTGCTGTACTGTGTGGTGTCAGCTTGCGATATGATGACATCACTGGCCACACAGTCAGGTGCCTCTTTGTTGACGGTGTTGTCGTCATGCTCATGTCATCGTGGCGCCCCCTGTCGGAACATCTTAGTAATAGCACCAAGGCTACGGGGAAGACAGAGGGGGGTGATTTCCCCCACTCCTTTGCCTCCTTTTCCTCATTCAGTGAGAATGTCAAATATCCTTGGGATGCTCTAGCCATCTAACCATCATGTTTCTATTACGGAGTCTCTTTAATGTATTTCAGCTCCTATTGTGGGTTAAACAACTGTTTAAGAATAAGAGAGATCTACCCCAAGGCTGGATAGTTTTGAGTGGCAGGGTGTGTGGGATAGTATGGGCAAGCACCTGGGGCAGTGGCACCTCCAATGTTTTGGAAATTCACCCCTGAAGGAGTGCAGCATCCTGAAAAACTAGTAAAATATTTGGAAAGAATATGTTGTCACCCTGGCAATTCCAGAGAGACACAAACTGTTGCAATGTGCTGGGGTCTGACCCATACCTATCGAACCCTATTCCACACTACTCAGTATCCTCAAGTGGAAAGGAAGGTCTCTGGATTTAACAGCAAAATGCAACAGACATTGCAGATAGTCCAGCTCCTGTAACAAGCACGACAACTACTTCAGCCCCCACAAAAAATACTGCTACTGCAACCAAACCAGAGGACCAACCCTTGCCAGTATCAGTTGCTCCAGTACACAATAAGGTGGTGTAGAGAACCTGGAGGAGAGACCATTGACCTGAACAAAAGATGACCATCAGCCTCAACAGAGAGAGCTTCATTGCCAGGAGGAAAAGGGGGAGGACAGAGAACCTCAGACACCCAGTTCAACACACATGGAGTAGGAAAAGGCAAAGGAGGTCCCTGCAGCCCATGGAGGTTCAGTGGTGGAGCAGATACTCGTGTGTAGGAGGACTCCACGCTGCAGCAGAAAAGCCCAAGGGCAAGCATGATGGAATTGAGACCTTGGGAGACGCTCAA
>NW_010326526.1:1360-35423 GCF_000700745.2 Antrostomus carolinensis | reverse complement strand
GTGAGTATGAGGTTGACAGTGTTGTTCCACAGATGTTTTTTCAGATTAACAAAGTGATTCAGGTTTAGAAGCCCTCCCATTGAAAAAAGAACATACTCAGCACAGTCCCACAAACAGGCACGTTCTCATGACTGAGAGCAGTAAGCAGCCTCACTGGCACTGGAGCTGGGGTCCCACCTACAGCAAATGTACTTCTTCCACCTTAGCACGTGTTACTTCAGTCTAAATCTTGAGCAAATGTCAGATAAATGCCATGGCCTAATCTGGACCATCTGTCAAAAACATTTCTTTATTTAAAATACTTAAACAATATTGGGTCCCTCTCCAGAATGACAACTCTTCTGACCTGGAAGCACAGGGATGCTGACTAATGAGACTTGGTATTATGGGAGTGTGGTTATTTTCAGATCAAGGTCGACTTTACAAATTTACTTTTGCTAAGTTGTTACCAGAATTTTGCTTCCCAAAGGACAGACTTGATGATATTTTTCTTTTCTAAAATAAAATAAAAAAGTATATTATGACTAATTAGTGTGCTTAGGTCCATATAAACATACGGCCTACGGCCATACCACCCTGAGAACTCCCAATCTCATCTGATCTCGGAAGCTAAGCAGGGTTGGGCCCGGTTAGTACTTGGATGGGAGACCGCCTTGGAATACCAGGTGCTGTAGGCTTATTGACAGGCTGAAAGAGTTGGGGCAGTTCAGCCTGGAAAAGAGAAGGCTCCGGGGAGATCTTGTAGCAGCCTTCCAATATCTGAAGGGGGCCTACAAGAAAGCTGGGGAAGGACTTTTCATAAGGGCAGTTAATGACAAAACAAGGGGAAATGGGTTTAAGCTGAAAGAGGGTAGGTTTAGATTAGATATTAGGAAGAAGCTCTTCACTGTGAGGGTGGTGAGACACTGGAACAGGCTGCCCAAGGAAGTTGTGGATGCCCCCTCCCTGGAAGTGTTTAAGGCCAGGTTGGATGAGGCTTTGAGCAGCCTGGTCTAGTGGAAGGGGTCCCTGCTGATGGCAGGGGGGTTGGAACTAGATGATCTTTAATGTCCCTTCCAACCCAAACCATTCTATGATTGTATGATATGCATTTGTACAATGAAAGCTGTTTTGAAACAACAGTGATAAAGAGATATCTGACAAGATAAAGAGAACCTATCTTGAGAAGTATTTTAGCTATTCATGAAGTTGCCATTCAGTGTCTTTTTCTTTCCATCATTAGGTCTTCATTTCCCTGTATTTTGTTTCTTCTTCAATTTTCTCAAATAATTAATCATGGACAGCAACTTCCTAGAGAATGACCACATCATTTTAGAGGGGCTTACTTGCTGCATTCTAAGCAAGATCTACTCCGCGCCACCTGAGCTGCTGTCCAGGATCTCTCCGTGGTGTGGATGATGGGAACAGCACAGGCATGCTACTCAGTACTGTAGTACATTGGTACCTAGAGTGCAGCTTGCAGCCTGCAGCATTTTTCTCCATCTGAGTGTCTGCATCCTTCTCGCAACCCTAAATCCACTTCAGCCACACCAGATAAACATTCCTGTGCTTTAATCCCCTTAATCCCCTATGCCTTAATCCCTCCCTTAGCACAACAGCCAGGCACCTGACGGCTGGATATCTGCTCTGCAATGCATTAACCATTGGCAAAAGTCAAGGGGTAATAAAAATGCTGCTCCTGCTTTTGCATCAGCTGAGGCAGCGGGGATGGGAGGGAGAGATTTCTGGTATCAGGACGAAAGCAGGTGCAAGCACAGCTCTTCGGGTCAGAGTGGGGTGCTTGCCTGGGGCATGAGAGGCCCTGGGATATTTAGCATGAATTGTCCAGAGAGCAGAATTCCCCTTCTATGGGCACTCAATTGTGCTGCCTTTTACACACGTCCCTTGGCTTCACTGTGCCACAACTCTCAGCAGAGGGAACATCTTTAATTTACATCATGTAAGGTGGCTTCTCATGTAGGGTCTTCATTGACTCACAGTTTGTGCACAGCATGGCCTCATATTCTCCTGTTTTACAGGAAATTGTTCTCCACCATAAGATAGTTATATTGAGGAAGAAAGGGAAAAATGGGGCAAACAAGGCTGCTCACTTAAAAACTTCCCTATCCACCATAACACCTGGCCCATGTGACACGTGCTCCTGTGTCATCTCACATTTCCACATGGCCTGTCACCCTCTCTTGGCTACTACATAACACACAGACACAAGCATCACTAGTGGATGAATTTTCTAAGGATGACTTAGATATTAAATTCGGGTAAGTGTCTGTGGCTGTGAAATGCAGTCTCACATGCCTGAGGCTGCAGAAATCCCCTTTGGTCACAAGAAAGCTTGGATTCCATCTATACTCTTTCTCTTTGGTGTTTACTGATGGCAGTAAATTTAAGTGCTTAATGTGTCACCTGTCATGACTTTCCTGGTTAGAGAAGCAGAAATTTCCAGGCAAGATACTGCCATTGTGTGAAGTGAGAGTAGGGTCACTACCTGCATGGCTTCCTCTCCTGAGAAATTCATGTTGTTTGGGACCAGCTCTGTTCCAGGTCTGTCATACAAGTGTATATAAATCACATCACTGCCAGAACAGACACATGGTCTGCACTACTGTTCTTTCCTCTGCTGAGTTAGCAACATCATAGTAATAATTAAAGGTATTTCAAAATTAATTTCCTCTCACGCTGCAAAGGCGACTTTCCTCATTCAGTGCAAAATACATCTCCCTATGGAGTCGTAACACAAGGAACCTGTATAGGCAAGTGAGATAAATGCATGAAGAGTTTGAGCAATATTCTTGAAAGTGCTCAGGCACACAGCTTTAATGTACTTGCTTCACTCAGTGGAATACATTTTCCTTGCAGTCCATTCTTTCCTTGTTCCTTAACTTCAAAGAAAATTATGTCAGCACTAAAGCCCAGTAACAGATACTTCAACCACAAAATGTTGTTCTGCAAAAATGTATGAGAGCTGAAAGTGGAGAATTTAATCCAGGGACCTCCTGACCCATAACTGCAGTGTGTTAGCATGGTACTCACCAAAGCCTGGAGCAGCGGGACAGAAGTCCCCGAGGGGCTGTGGCGTGCGAAGCCTGCCATCCTTCCATTAAGCAGATTTAGAAATGTTAACTCCCGCCTCTCAGGTTTAGGGAGGATCATCTGCTGCAAGTCTTTGTCTGTATGTGAGTGCAGTTTGAGATGGCTTAGATATACGGTATGTGTAAAGAAGTGTGGGTATTCCATCAGGAGTCATATGTTTGTGGTTACATACGTATGTATGAGAATCACTGGAAGGTATGTATGTGCATGGGAGACAGAGACATCTCCAGGGTACCATACCTGGGTGTGGTTTTGGGTCCCAGGTCTCACCCCTACCTTGCTCCCAACCAAGGGCTCCTGCTGAGGAAATACTCTTCCTTTACATCACCCAGGCTGAAAGTAGTGAGCAGAGAGCAGCAGGGTAGAGGAAGGGCTCCAGGGAGCCTTCTGAACTGGGAAAGCAGAGACCTGTATGGGAGCTGGGGGCAGGACTGACCACCCTTGATCTGTAGTGCTGCCTCAGAGCTGCTCTTTGTGGCCAGTGTCCCCACTGGTGTTAGTGATGTTGAGCTGTCTCAGGCTGTGGCATGACCACTTCAGGCAAGTACTTGGGTGGGGATCAGATCAGTGTGGGAAGATCTGGTTATACAGTGGTCTGTCACCACCTGGGATGCCTCTGGAGACAACTCTGTACACTAAAGCTAAGTGAGGATGGACCATTCCCTCTGGCAGGTGGGCATCACTCTTTGATCACATCTGAATACAGCTGCAAAGGGCATGTGGCACAGCATGGACTCTCCACAGCCGTAGGGCATGAAGAATATTTACTTCATTTGGCTTCCAAGAAAATGCACCCTTGATTAAATCTCCTGGATTCTATTAGTGACAAGACCAGGTGCCAGATTTGTTCATGTTATAAATGAGTATGGTTTACAGGAATTTGGCTAAATTATTGTATGAGTGGGTTTGACTCACAATCAGCAGAGGCTGTTTAAAAATATGGGATGAGATTATGCCTGGGTGCCATGAAAAGATGGGAAAAGAGATGTTATTCTGTCCCAGAGCACTCCAGCACTGCAGATAGCCATGACTATACATGCCTGAGGAATATGCTACCAGACACCGTCCCAAAATATCTGCTGCCTTTTGAGATCTGAAGAAGAAATTTTTATAATAATTACTTTCATTTCCTTTTTGGTTATTGAGGCATACAGTTGTTCAAGCAGATTGGCTTCAGAGCCATTTTAATGATGTGCAAAAGACTAATTAGCATGTAAAATAATATCTCTGCTACTCTTTAAATTTCCTGGGTTTGCTCTGAGAATATGTTTTAGTAATTATGCTGTGGATGCCAAATGGTGGGAAGAAAACCCATTCCTAAACTAATTGACATATGTATCATTTTGTCTACCTAGTTTTCTGTGTGTTGATGAGAAATAACTGCTTTTTCTTTTACTCTTTATCTTGCAATGATTGAATTGCTCTTGGTTGCTTTGCATGCTTCTCTACAGTGTAACTTCTTTATCACACAAACAAGATAATAAGACTAATTTGAGACAATAGCCAGCTACTTTATGGATCCTGGAGTCAAATTTGTATTAGAAAAATGTTGCGTTTTAAGGTGCACCAAAATGAAATGATATTACATTTATAATTAGTTTTGAAGTAGTTTGGGAAAAGTTATTTTGACAGAGTGTTTCATTAAAGCCAGTAGATTAATTCTCAAAATGCAAAAAGCGTTGTAAGTTCTATGATGATTTGCTCTGATTTGTAGGTTTATTAGCATATAGGCTAAAAAATTTCAAAAATATATGATCACAAGCTTTAGCATATTAATGTTTCTTTTTTTTCATCCCTTCTTCTCTATAATGCAATATATTTAGGTTATAATAGTTCTCTTCCTGACATGTTTTACCTTTCTAAAACTAGTGCAATGTGATAAATTTTAAGTAGTGTAGTTCAGACCATTCAGTTAAAGTTAGTTATGAAACTCTAGGTACAAGGAAAAGGTTCTTGTCTCTTCTCTGACACTTTCAGCACCCTGATAAATTTAAAAGACAATGAGTTTAAACATGTCTCTTTGGGAGGCAAGTTTTCCCACCCTCCGTTGCATTTCATGCTTAGTCTCAAAACGCTGTGGGAAAACTCTTCTGAAAAAGGTAGGATTTAACAAGGATCATTTTGAAGCAAAGAAGTCGGTTAGAAAATGATCAGTCTCCTAATGGTGTAACACCAATTCTTTCACTAATAAAAACTGTACTGGGATCAAAATGCACAAAATTCTTATAACCACAGGGTGCCTAATTATAGTTATTAGAAATAGGGTTTGTCTGCTAGTTTCTTGTTTATTTCTTTCCTGGTAATTTGCCTACAAATATGTTTTACTGTCCGTAGATTTTGCTGAACATTATCAAGCCTAAATTAATGGAATGACTCAATTTATAAGCTGATGATTCAGATACATCAATGATGGGAGTTCAGGAAAGGTTTTCAATAAATAAGTAACAAAACAGAAAAAAACCCTATCTGAAAATACAAAGTGAAAACTCTAGGTTTAAATGTTCATTTTGATTTATTACGTATTCAGAGTCTATCTGAGCCTTGGCTTGCTCTTTTCTGAAAGGCATAAATGTGATGAATTAACTAGTTTTTTGTATTGCGCACTTGAGCTTCACTGCAATTATATCCAACAATTCTGTACAGAATCGACAGGCATGAAAAATGTTGCTGTTGGACCGTCATACACTAGACTATTATTATGCCACATTTTAACAAGCTTAATGCAAAAGAATTAAACAATGTATTTCAACTACTGCACAAAGGTATTCCATAGTCTAAGTGAACTCAAACATACCCGGCAAAAAAGTGTGAGACTGGGTCTGAATTATCCCTGGAGATAAAGAAAATTCTAGAGATACAGTGTAATAACCCTGTGACTTTAATACTCTGCTTGATACAAGATGGATTCCTTCAGTAAAGTTGGTTTATAGCAATGTGAATAATTAAAAGTAACAATAACAATAATTAATCTGGATTAATACCGTGATTCAGGCAGTTTGCAGGATTTCACTATGCTTTGGGTTTTTTTTGTTTTTGTTTTTGTAGTAGTGTCTTTAGTTATTATAAAAAGGACTTTTTATTCCCTTTAAGAGGCAAAGCTGTTTGGTAGTTGCAGCAAAAGAACCACATGTAATCCCCAAGCTATACAGGTTATCACTTACACTCCATTATGCTACCACATAGCTGTATTATTGCCACATTCACCTTTCTTTCCCCCTTTCCCTCAAGGTATTTGTCATTTCACACATATTCAGAGAAGCTGATTTTTTATTAACATTTTCTGAAGACAATTCTTTTTTCAGAGATGTGTTTGTATTGCAGAACCTCTTGGGAGCCCTAGACATAGGTAAAAGCTGCGCTATACTACACATACTGAATAAACACAGAATAAAACACAGCCATTTCCAGAGAGTTTCCAGTGTAAGAGGAGAAAGGCAGCAGCTAAGGAATAAAATTGTGCCTTCTCATTTAACAACACAGAAGTCAGGATCAAATCCCTAGTCTCAACTAGGCTCTTCTCATAGACAAAAAGAGTTATTGACGCCTCCAGAACCACTCGAAGACAGAAGTCCAAGAGGGTGCGTATCACACTTAGAAGTCACTATTTTTCTCCAAGGACTTTTCAGGGAGGCTAGACTGCCTGGCTTCAGTTAGACACCCAGCTTCTAGTGCCTAGAATTCAGCATCCTGGTGCTATTATAGTCATCACTAGTTTCACTGCTGCCTTTATTTGTTCATAAACATCCTTAATTCCAGCATATTCCCTCACTATGTCCTTTTGTCGTGCTACATTTGTAAAAAAAAAAAAAAAAAAAAAAAAAGGAAATCCTTCTCTTCCTTATTACTTCATTGGCTAGCATTAACTGATTCTTGTTTATCTCACTGGTATTGTGAGGAATAATTAACATTTGTGTACTGCTTTGAAAATGAACATCATTGCATCAAACGCTAGTTTGAGGAGAAAGATGCTTTTTGATGTTCTTATCTTTTTTGTGCAGGCTTTAATTGGCTCTGTATTCATCTTCCTCTCACTCTTTCAGTTTCAAGTTCAATTCTTTTTTAATCTTAGTCCTTTGACCAGTTTCTCTAAAAACACAGAATAGTCACTCTTGATCTGCCCCATTCATCTCTTTCAGTGCCCAGGGAGAAGAAGATGAAGACAATTTTTCAGGTCACAAGGACAGTATGATGAACATATATGCTAGTTAAGCTGGGTGAGGAGAAACTTTTTGAGGGGTTATAGGGAAGGGAAAACAAGATTAACAATAAGAGGAGGAAAGAAATCTCAGTTATGCTTCTCCCTAGGCTTTTGTTTCCCACTTTGAGAAGTCTTTCACTGGGCTGAGATTCCTTTCTCATATGGAGTGTATGAAGTTGTTTTCGCTGTTGTAGGAGTTTTTGTTTCCGAGTTTTGTATTCACTTGACAGGGATGAGGGAGAATACAAGCAGGACAACTGATTCACTTAAAACCTGAAGGAAAAGAAAAAGATAATGGCCAGCTCTGCTTGGACTTGGATTCACCTTATTTCTCTGTAGAGGAAGAAGAATCTTTGACACTTGCAAATTGTGAAAGAAAAAAAGAAAACATATGGTACTCTAAAAGTATTATAAAAAATTGTTATTTACAAGATGTCCCAAAAGTATTGGTATTTCTAATTCTAGAACCTTGAGATTTTGTGCCTGTTCAAACAGATAAATTTTATTTCACATCTTTCACAAAATGCATGGTAATCTAAATATACAAATGCTAACAATCTACAACAAATAAGCAGAAATAATCCCAATAGACAAAGCTTGTTGTTGTGGTGTGGCAGTGATCTGATTACCTGAATTTGATGCACTGACTAGTTATTATTTTCTGAATGCCTGACTCTGTAAAAGTTGGAAAATATATAAATATTATTATCTCTCAGTTGGCTCATTGTTGACTCACACTAAAACATATTAACATTTTGGAAACTCATACCCCCCAAAAAAACCAAACCAAACAAACAACCTGAATAAAGTACATAGACGTGAAGAAAAAAAAAGATCAAGTCCTAATAAGTCTTGAAAGAATTTCTTTGAAAGGAGATAAGAAATATATCCAGACCTGAATACCTTTGCTTTGGACTATGTTGGGTTTTGATACTGCTTTTTCCAAAATTCAGTCACTGCTTTAGAATGGATGAAGACTTTGTTCATATACTTGCTAATGGCAAGGGAGTATTTGGCCCATATGAACTTCATTTAATGAAAATGAAATGCCTCTTTTTGGTACCAAAAATTCAGTTTGTCTGGAAGCAGTTTTTTATTATTACATTTTTGACCAGAGATGTGGCCATGAAATTTAGCTGACCATCTGTACAGCTTGTATATTGAATAATGACTCTCACAACATCAGTACAGCATTTATGGTAGATTGCTTGCAAGGTATTGATAAGCCAGAACTTCATTCTCACTACATCATTCACATCTTAATGAATTTTGAGTACCAAACAGAATGATAAAACTCACAACCTGTATAAGGACAAATGAATCAGCAAAACCAGTGGATTATATGGTGGATTAGATTTTATGATTTTTGTCATTTGTGAACCAGCATGGTTTAGCCTGTTTTAAAGCAGTTTACCCTTTTTGAAGTAATTCTGGATATGTAAGCACCAAAATGATGGATAGAATAAAACTTCTGTTCTTTTAGCAGTATTATTTTCAGACAGTTCTCCTAAAATAGAGAACAAATCCCACTAGATTAGGTCTTAAAGAACGTGAAGAAAAGCAGAGGCATTATTAGTTTTACCTTCTATTAATGACCAAATAGACCAAAAAAAAAAAAAAACAAAAAACACTTACCACTGATTTTGCTGGATTTGCCTTTTCTAACCAGTGATTTCTTTGACTGACTCTAGACAAAGAAAAGGATGTAATTTGGGATGGGAAGATTTACAATTAATTTACACAAACCCTTTCTCTGCATTGTCTTATTTACCTGTGTGACCTTATGTACATGTCTTACTGCTGAATGCAGTCCAGACGTGCACAAATTTATCTTGGCCTTTGCACAGAGTCTCTTGTGTAGGTTAGTTGCTCATTGCTTCAGTTGACTTTGTTCCTGTGGGGTTTTTTGTTGTTGTTATCCATCTTGTCAGACCTTACCTTATTATGAAGAAAATGCATAAAACATCTTACAAAAAGTTTCAGTTTTTTTTTTTTTTTCCTTTTTTGCAAAATGTATTTCAACATAATGGGTTAAGAGTTAGTATAACCATTTTATCTTACAACTGTTATCAGAGACACAACATAAGACATCATACCAACTCTGCCCCTGCTCGTCTCCACCTCCAGTATTTCCCTTGTTCCACTGATTCAAGTCAGTCAAAATTTTTTCTTAATTTCCTTTCAAGTTTTGATAGCAACTTTGTTCTGGATAAAGGTGTTGGAACTATAACAAGCCATTATAAAGTTTTCTGGGATTGATGTGAGAGCTAAAGGTTTTGGGTGCTACTGATAGAAACTCTCTGAGCAGAAGGGAAAAAGGCAGAGGGCTGACTTGCTAGCGAGTAAACACTGCAAGTGCTCACACTAGCATAGAACTCTTTTGTTTCAGGAACTACTAATGGTCTCTAAGCCCAGCTGTACTTAAAAGGAGATGTTGCATTCAGATTAAATACATATATTACACAGCGAATATAGTTCACAGTGACTATTGTATGTATGTTCCATTTTGATGATAAAGAGTTGGTTTTGTCCCAGGGGTGTAGCCTGGAGCAGCCGACGTGAGAGGGCTGTCATGGATCACATGTCATGAAATCTCCTGGGATGTAGCAGCACTACCTGAAGGTTCAGCACAGGTGGTCTGTGCCTTGCGTTCACTTCCACTCATGGCTGTGGGCCCCAGGATGGACCTGGACATGGGATGAGAGAACCTACGGTGCCTTGGCCACACAACATCCCCTGCACACAAGTCAAAACAGGTAGTACACTGCACTATGAGAGCTACCCTGAGGTATCTGTTCCCCAGCTGTCCTGGGAGGACCTGGGCACAGTTTAGCATGTGATTGTCTCTGTTTTCTGCAAAGCATCAACCTTCACTTAATAGAAACAGCATTGTTCAACTGGGGCTTTAAATATTACAGCAGAACAAGCGAGTGGCATTGAATCATTTCCTGGGCTAGAAATGATAGCCAAAAAGCTAATCTGGAGGGAGTGCAGCCAAATACCTTCAAGCTGTAATTAGCAGAGGACTACATGTTACATTTTGAAACCCGCTTTCTATAAGAGTTTAAAGATTACTCACTAAATGGAATACATTCCAAGTGCGCTTAAATGTGCCCCTTCTTTATGTTTTCAGTATACTCTGTGACCTACACTTTTACCTAGAACTGTCTAGAAGTATTTAGTCTATGTTTTTCTCCAAAATCACCCAAACATTTTTGCTGCAGAGAAAGGACTTGGGATTTTTATGATATTTAAAGTCCTCAAAAAGCATCATCAAACCCAACCACCTGAGGACACCATTCATAAGATATTCAGCTGCTGTTCAAGGACTCATGCAGATAGTGGGTTTATAATTTTAAATGATGATTTCCTTGTAGTTAATAACCAATTTTACTTTAAAATACAGGCTCAGTTCCTCAGTGGCTCTAAATCAGCTATATCTACCTTAGCAAATAATTTAGCACCATGGGGGCAGTTTGTCACATTCCAGGTGGCAAATGTGTTTGCATCTGACCAGATGTAGCTTGATTCCATGAACCAAACATCCCCTGGCTGCATACAATTTGAAGATATGTAAAGGAGCAGTCACTGATTCAGATTCATATGTCCTTTTGGGGGCTGGAGAGCATGTGATGGAGAGTTCTTGCTTAGTTGCTTATGAAACGAATGTCATTCACTTGTGCACAAACCACTTCTTACAGCAGATCTGTGAGGACTAGGGATTGTTCAGGACTTTGCTGCAGAATGGCTTGATTATTCTAGATCATAACAGTGTCAAGGACACCAGCTTCAGCATTGGTTCATTGCAAATGTATTTTTGACCAGATGTGTTTACCTCCAAACATTTCAAGTCTTGTAGAATAAACCTCAACAGAAATGTATCGTATGAAGGTATAATAACTAGTGCAGATAAAATTATTGTAAAAAGAAATATATGAGTCAGAACATCTTCATAATTTCCTTTAACAAAAAAATTTGCTAGTTCAAATCAGAGCACTGCTAATAATTTGCCTTGCAGAAGGACTGAATTTCAAGAGAGAAAAATGTATAATTATATTGTAAAATGAGTTATAAGGAAGTAACATTATCATTGCTTTGGCTAATTTGGAGTCAAAACATGTTCTGCAAGGTTGTATTTTACCTATAGTGACCTGAAGGACAGAAATTGTCAAAAACATGAGAAAAAGCAGTATCTTTTCATAGTTAAATTATTCAAGTAAATTGTGTGATAAGGCCTGGTTCAGTTAAAGCTTAGTAAAAGTCACTTTTATTAGATTGAAAATTATTATAAGAGTCTGCAAAGGCTAACACAATAGAAATTTTAAGCCAAGTAATTAATCCTATTACAGGAGACAGACAAGACATTAAGTTTTAGAATATCACATATTTGAGTTTCTGATGCATATTCTTCTGTATATTTTTGTATTATAAAATCTCTGCTATTTCTAACACTGTTATTTCTAACAATTTCATTTTAGTATTTCAGGTTGGATTCACAGAGAAGTGACATTCCTAGCTTTGTAAAAAATATTTAAGATTTGTTTCTAATGCTGCTTTTCTATATACCTGCTTTTTAGCAGTAATGTGATAAGTAAGGTCATTGCTTGGGGCTACAAAATTAAGTGTTCTATATCACACAATGCTTACATATACTTCTATTTTTTGTAGGGGTCAATGAATGAGGTAATGAATTTCTTGTAAAATATAAGCCAATTTCAGGTTGAAACATTTCTTTACGCATCATATTTTTTTCTGTTTATGCCTGCCTCTGACTGTTCATCCAGCTTGCTAGGGTCACAATTCATCACAATACTAAAGCACATAGACAAATCACAGATATTTCATAGTAACTCCTGTATAACTCAAGTAATAGGAGCTCCTATTATCCATATAAATAATAGTAATGCAGCTGAAAAAGTTAAAAGTTTTTTTTCTTTTGTTTTTATTTATTTTTTCTTTTGTTTTTATTTTTTCTTTTGTTTTTATTTTTTCTTTCCCCAGGAAATAACTTTCTAAATATAGAAATATATATACAATGAAAGAAACATAGAATGCCTGTAGACTCCGCTGTTCCTTTAGCTCAGATGTTAGGAAGAGCAGACCTACATACCCAGAAACTAACAGTAAGGTGAAAAAGATGTTGCTTCTTCCTTGCTGCAAGAAGTCAGCATGCGGACTGGAGAAGCTTTCTTGTTATCTCACAGGAAGACTAGTTGGGCTGAAGGAAACAGAAGAGATGATAAAGGGAAGGATTATGCTCAAATCTTGGTAGAAAAATCCCATTTTGGCTTTCTGTTTTTTGTCTTTTTGGAAGATTGTTCTGAAAAGTATAGAAATAAACTGAAAAAAACAACTATGCGTGAATGGGAAGGTGAAATGTTTACCTGGGTATGCAGCAGGTGCAAGAGGATCGTGGCGTCATATCCAGTTCCACTGACATGTCCCTGATCCAAGGTCCTCTTTAAATTAGCAAGGACCCATATGGTTACAGAGTGCGACAGCTCCACTAAATTCAGGGAAATGATTTTTCACCAGGAAAATTAAAAAAGCAAGAGCAAAAGTAGGAGCATTTAGTTCATCACAGATTCTGCAAAAGGAGTAACTCCTACGCTTGCCAGGCTATTCTGGAAAATCAGAGTATCTAAAATTTCAGTCTGAAATTTGGGGGGAAAAAAAAAAAAAAAAGGACCTAATATTAAGGCTGCAATTACAAAAAAAAAATTCCTAATGGCTCTCAAGGGATAAGTCTGTGCTATATTTAGAGAATATGACCAAAGAAAAGGTCATTTAGTCATTTGGAGAAGTATTTGGACTTTCAAAGCTCTGTCTTCAATACATCCCTGCTCTTGTTCTCCTTGGTGGTCTGCTTATCACTTTATTTTTTAACAAATATAAACATTGGCACAAAACCAGTAATTTCTTCCAGGGATAAAAGTGTATCTTTACCTTGACACCTTCTGGAGTTTCTGGGTGCAAATGAGAAAATACATTATTTTTAGAAGTAGAATACCTTTTATCCATTTTGAGTTTTTTAGCCCTTCTGACAAATTGTTCTGGCCTGTTGGGAACTTGCATCTCCACCAAGACTGATAAAAAATTATATCCCAACTGCCACTGCATTCAGCAGCAAACAATGACAACCATTATGACTATGAAAAATGTTATTATATCAATTTTCTTATTAATATCAGAAAGTATCCTGCTCCTTGAATGAACAGGAGATCAACTATTCAGTAAGTATTCCAAGCAACTTTAGTGTCTGAAAGACAAGGAAATAACTTGTACTCTTGAGTGAACTCAGCTCCCAAGGATTATTGAAGTAAGATTTTTCATTTTAAAGCAATCTTAATTTGATCAGATTTTTCTTTTAACATTCTTATTTCATTTATTTGGTTGCACCCATTGATTCAATAAGCTTTAATGCTTTTATAATTGCATAGACTTTTTTTTCCCCTTGGTTTTAAAGTCCCTCAATGTTTGGAGAGAGTTTCAGTCTAGGATTTGAATTCCAACTCATCACAGCTTATAGGGTGTCTGTCATGCCAATGTACTCATATTACATGGAAGCTTACTCCAGGGTTTGCACCAAAGTAGAGAGAAGGAAGCAAGAGTCCTTGGTTCTGTGTCATGGTCAGTCTGAGGGGGTTTGATTTCCCCTACTCCTTAGCCAAGAGACAAATGTAACCATGAAGCACATGCCTCACTGATTAAGGGCAACTCTCCATCCCCACTTCTGAAGTTGTGCATCTGTGCTTTTTAGAAAAAGAAAATCAGTTACAGAGCTGGACAGAAAGGTTAAGCAGGAGCAGCCTGTCTGAAGACATTTATCTAGAGGTTCCCCAGGGCCACACATAGAAACAGTGCCTGCAACAGGACAAGAATCAAGTTTTCTTTTTCATGTGGTACTGTTTCTTAATAGCCGTAGCAGATTTGTTGAGATATGGCTTCTTCAAGACCATTTATTAAAACAAACAAACAAACAAACAAACAAACAAAAACCAACATGAAAGAAAAAAGACACTTTTAATCTCAACCAAGTGCTTCATAAATAAAGCATTCCAATGCACAGGTCAAATGCAACACTCACACAACAAGAATTTCCTTTGGCAGCAAGAGCATCTGAGTCCAGTCTGCATTGTCTCATCAGAGAATCATGGAGCCCCATTCATCTAATTTCTGATAGTTGAACTTCTTTTCTTCTGCTGTGTAATGACTTTTATAACTGTGTGCCAATTGTTTTGGTATATAGGTTTGTTAAAAAACAAATCTCAGTGTAGTTCCTAACCTGGATTAAATCCTTATTAAGCCCATCGTTTTTATTCACCTTGCAAAAACTGAAATAGAAAATGATTCATTGAAATTACATGTAACAAAATGTAAAAATTAAATTGATCACTATACTGAACAAAAATTTAGACTTAATCTGGTAAAATTAATTGCCAATTATGATTCACAATATAAATATAAACAAAAAGGCTACAGTAGATTCTAATTCTTCTTCTAACACAAATTCAAAGACAGCAACACTGGTGACACTTATTCAAATATGCTTCAGGTTATTGTTGAAGAGGCCTGAGCTCTGCCCTGACAGGTGCCAGAAGCAACACCAGAGTGGAGAGTGGGCAGTGTTATCATGTCACAGATGTTATTCTTTCCATGTTCAGTCTCTTCATTTTGCAGTTCTGTCAAGAAAAAACAAAATAAAGAACTACATAAGTAAAATATTCATGCACAGTAGACAGTATGTCAAAGAAAGTTGGCTTGTGTGACCACCTTGTTACACTCACACTCATTTACCTTTATATTTTAGGGGAAAAAAAGGAATAGTCGCTTTTTAAATGGAACTTCCAAGAAAGGAATAAACTACTGCAGTTTGATGGAGATACTGTTTTCTACTTCTTTAGCTTTTTTGTGGCTAGTGTTGTCATTGCAAGGAATATTTGTGCTCTCATTCTGAGTTCGAAAAGTTTTTCTCCTCTCCTCCAAGGATAGATTCTTTATTTTCTTCAGTTTTCTGACCATGAAACAAGAGGAAATATTGACTGCACTTCGGAAGTGGAGGGGATAGTTGTATTGATCCCAATAGTTTTACTCAAGAACTTTATTCCCAAAGTAGTATTACTGGCACAGCTGGGTTTGTTTACCTGTTCACTTCATACTTTACTTTGCATATGAGGGTGTTTTGGCCATCTCTGTCAGCTAAAATAGGGAGATAGCTCAACTGTGCCAATTGAGTCATCAAGTAATTGAGCAACAATATAAACAGATTTATTAATTTCTTACATTACACTGCTTAGACTCATGTAAGCCATAAGCAGAAGTCATTGTCTCACAGGTAGATGAGAAAGATACTTCTCAGGTAGAGGAACGGGACAGAGTATGATATGTGTGTCCAAAGAAGGGCAATGAAGCTGGTGAAGGGTCCAAAGCACAAGTCTTATGAAGAGCATCTGAGGTAACTGGGGTGGTTTCTCCCAAATAACAAGCGAGAGGAAAAGAGGAAATGACCTCAAGTTGTGCCAGGGGAAGTTTAGATTGGATATTAGGAAAAATTTCTTCACCAAAAGGGTTATTAAGCATTGGAACAGACTGCCCAGGGAAGTGGTTGAGTCACCATCCCTGGAGGTATTTAAAAGACCTGTAGATGTGCTGCTTAGTGACATGGTTTAGTGGCTGAGTTGTCAGTGTTAGGTTTATGGTTAGAGTTGATGATCTTTTCCAGCCAGAACAATTGTATGATTTTATTATTCTATCCCATATAGAAATATATTGTACTGTCAGCCAAAGGACTTTTATGTTGAACAAATATGAAATTATAATACAATTCACAAAATACCTGTGAAAAGCAGTAAGTGGACTTTCTGCCTAAGTACTCAGAATTAAATAGTATAAAATCTGTTGGCAATTCACTTTAGTTCTCCCAGATCTCAGCTACAGGAAATAACACTCAGCTTTATTACAGGTAAAACACTAATTTCTTAGATGAAAGCAAAGATTGTCTTCAGTATTTTGCTTTCCTTTCAGACACTTTTTAGTCTACAAAAATATATGGATTAAAAGTCAGCCTGTAATGTTTTAAAATCTCTCTATAAAGTATGTGAATTAGGGTCATAAGGGAAAATATGTTTGTGATCAGTTTTTACTTCATTAATCAGACTAATTCAGGAAACAAAGCAATTCTTAACCTAGCATTCAAACACAGTAAAAAATTGCCATAAGCTTTATAGTAATGACTGTACGCCCAAAACACAATGCAGAATCTACTTAGGTTTTGAACTGTCTGAGATTTGATTGTAATTAACTAGAAATTATATTTCTGGGGAAATAAACTGGACTTGTATGAAATGAACTACATATTCGTTATAGTAAGATAGACTGCTGAAAATATATCATGTCAGTTTTGGAAAACTAGCAAAGAAAGGTAATTTTGATCTTGAATTTTAGACTAGATACTAAAAAGAGCTCCATGAAAATGACTTATACCTAACAAATAGTTAAACTAAATGTTTCCAGTAATTTGCAAGTATGGGCAATCTAGAGGAACATTTCATTTAGGTTCTTCACACCTAGCTAGTATGTAAGCATGTGTGGTTTTATGTGCATACATTTATTATATGTCTTTATAATCTGTTTATTTCAGTATATGTCTTCACTAATATTTGATTTAATATCCGAAAATGTTTCATTTCCACAATTAAACATTTCAACTGAAAGCACTAGTCTATGATCCATATAATAACTGTATTAAGTCATTTGCTAATGAACTAATATTTATTTCATGATTAGGAGTATGCATGTTATAAAGCCACATAATTTCTGGGAACATTCACCCTTGTATGGCAGGGTCGGAAAGGAAAAGATTAATTGAACCTTAAAATATGGGTAATTGTGGGACATAATTTCTGATGCCTCATTAAGGAAGTTACTCAGATAGCACAAATGATAGCTTTTACAAAACCTCAGACAGACTGCCAAAAATATTGTGTCCACTAGAGATACTTGTACTGCATGTGTCTCCTTGACATCATAATTTCAGCTCTGTTGCCCTTGTTGCCTGATGACTGAAGGCAAAAAATTGGCCATTTAACTGGTGTAATAGTTGAAAAAATATTCAAAATCTTTTTGAATAAGAAATACTTCTTATATTTTTTTTTCAATTATAGTTACAAAATACAGATTTGCAACAAAATAGGGAAGGAAATAGTTCTCCAAATTTCTAGGAAGTTTTATAGACTGGCTTTCTTCCTGAAATTTTTCATCATGGCTATCCCACAGAACTGGTGTTCCTTGTGTTATGGCAGACAATTTTTGGACAGTTTTAAGTAAACTTTATAAAGCATATTGTCTGAGCAGTCAAATTTAGTGTTAGAAGTTAATCAGAGGAACAGCATAGTATTGAAAAATTTATTGCAAAAAACAAGACTTCTGAGGAAGTCCAAGTAAATTATAGAGATTTACCTACTGTCAGAAATATTTCATGCTAAAATTTTGAAGGTCTATTCTATTACCTCCTTATTATGGCACCAATGTAGCAGAAGCAGTTTATGTTACTCAGGTTTCTAGGGTGCCATATAGAGCAAGAAACCACATAGAAATTTATGTTTGTATAAATAGCTACTAATTTTCATATGCTTACAGGTATACATAAATACTCTCAGTTATATATATGTATGTAAATATTTACAGAAATAGAGCAGAAGCAGGTTAAATCATCCAAGCATTATATTTCATAGAATCAGTAGTGAAAAGTGACAGAAGAAAAATAAATTGTAATTGCCTCCGAACTTAGTTTATTTGGGATCATAATTTCACTGCTGTCTATGCAGTTTTGATAACCTTTGAGCTCTAAGAGAGATCTGATTTTGTGCAGCCATCAAGAACACCAAATTAACTCTGAACATGAAAAAATTCTTATGATCATTTGGAAGGTATTTGATATTTCTAAGAGTTTTAAAATTATTCTGTTTTTCCAAAAGTGGCTCTTTATGTAGTCCGCTGCATTAGTCTTTCTGGACTGTAGTTTTCTGGACCAAGAACTGGTAAATTGTTTGATACCTTCTTTGATGTCATCAAGGTTAGTTTATTTTGTCATGTAAGACAACATTAGGACCCATGCCAAGATTATCTGCTTCCTACTCATGGCTTCTTTTCTGAACTGTCAGATACTGTCTTTATCTAATATTTTGTTACTTTTCTCTTTCCAAACTGTATTTAGATTAACTTGTAGGAATATTTTGCCTCTAAATGATTTCAGCTTCCTATCAAGAATTCCTCAAAGATGACAAAGGTGACATGTTGCTTCTGAGACAAACTATTATATTTGAATGTATATGTGACTTATATAATGATAATAACAATAATATATATATTATATATATATCATGCATTAATTGAGGATCAATTATATGAACTATCAATAATGATATATTTTGTGGTCTTCCCCAGTAAACTGCATTAAGGAAAAATAAATTCTGTCTGCATGTTTAATTTCTTTGCCCATTATTCTTTCTCATGACGCTGTCAAATAACAATCATACTGTGCATAATTGCTGGAAAGCAGAATTCATTTGAAACACTATAGGGTATCATTATTTGAATTTGTGACTCTGCTTTCTTCTCACTTTTATCAGTTTTAATATTAATTTATTTTCTTTTTGCATACCAGTGACAGTGCAAGGCAAACCAGTCCCATAACATTTCAGTGGCTGAACACACATGACTGTGTTTGTACCAGCAGATCACATTTGCCTCCCAGGCACTGGAGCCAGTTGGCAAAGCTCCTTTGGTAGGTTTTCCTAGTCTTCAAAACAGAGTGACCATGTGCAAAAGACCCTCTGGGAAAGGCCCCTGCAGCACCTTCTACTTGAGTATCATGCCTGGGAATTATTAGGGAGAGTGCTAGCTGGTACGTGCCAAAACCACACCAGGGAACATTTCAGCTGCTTGGCAGTGTAGCTGAACATGTACCAGGGTCTGAGAACATTCCTGGGCACTCTTTAATATATTAGTACAGACAAAGCCATTACGGCTTGTGGTTCTAATGGAAAATAGGAAATGCATCTGGGTGTTTCTACTGAAAAATGCCCAACGGTATTAAATTTTTTTTCTGTATTGTCTCATCTTCCACTTCATAAAAGTAAACTGATCAGGACATTTGGCTGTACTGGGCTTACTAACATTGTTCTTTCTTTTCTACCTCCTGAGGAGAAAGAGAAATTTGTCTTACAGACATTCTTACAGAAGGTCTGCAGATCCCTCAATAGAAAATCCATATATCAGCTGCTGTCACTGTCATGACTTGAAGAGCAATAAGAAAATTTTTCTTGTACACACTGGATGCATTTAAAATAGTTTTGGAAATATTTCCTAATATATTTGCATTTAGATGTCATCAGCCTTTTAAGGACTTAGCTATGTCTTTTTGTCAGGTCAGCAATTGAATTTACTGTTATTGCTGTGAATCTTGGTTACATTATGTTCTCTTCCCTTGATGCTGATCTCTGAATACATGCTAGCTTTATAAAAGACTTCCCAGGTTTCTTCTTGTATTATGGCTGCTTTTATTCACTTTCCTATACTTTTTCCAATTCTGTTTAAAATTGAAAATCCTCTAGATGACATGATATATAAAATAAATGTTTTGTTTTGTATCTTTTTCAGAAGCCCTTGAGAACCTTGACCAGGATTTCACAGCTCTAACAAACCTTGCCATGTGTGACCATTAAAAAATTCCCTCTTGTGCTTTCTCAGCTTGAATGGCAGCAGTCACAACTAGGTATCATTATCCTAGCATTGTGTGAATCCTACTAAATAAAATCTACTGTGTGATGGCATAAAAGCACCTCAAAGTCTTATGGCAGAGCAGCCAAAAGTTCCTTACTCATCTTGTTTGCTGCAGCTATTTCTTTCATGACGGGTACAGTCATGCATAGTCTGCTTCTCTAGTAAAACCATAGCAACTACAGAACTGAGTCATAGAGTGTCCAGAAACGTTAACAGGGTCACTAATGCCTGATAGCATGGGACCCCTGAGAAATCACTGTAGAATATCATGTTTCCAAAGACCAGGAGAAAAAACCCCAGAAATTCCCTGAATTTTTACGAAGGGAATGCACATAATGCAAATCATCATTCATTACATGTCTTATACTATGAGAACTCTCTCCCACCGTGTTATGGGAGTCTAGGTTCTTCTTCATTTAACAGTGAAGCACTGGTGAACAAGTCTAAAATCTGGATGGAAGAAGGCTCTGGAAACTGAGTTCACATAGCATATGCTGCTTATTACTTCACTTCAGTGAAGCCATCTTTAACTAGAAGAAGAATGGGATAAGAGGGAGAAGGAGTGCACAGAGATGTCTTATGAATTATTCACACAATAACAGAGTCAGCTTGATTTCTATTTAACTATGGAAATGACTGATTACACTGGTTTGTTTTTTCAAACATCACTCAGTAAGCTGATATATAAATAGAACTTAACATGAAACAATTTCTTAGGAAAAATAGAAGGATTTATTATTCCTTTTTTAAAGGGATTTAAATTATTCCTTTTAAGGGAATAATTTGAAAGGAATTATTTTAAACTCATGTAAATAATATCTATTAATTATAATTTATAACTTTTAAATTATTAAATCATAAGTTAAGTTTTAAAGTAATAGTTCCTTCAAAGGAGTTAGATTTTTAAGGAACCCACAATAGACACTGACTTTAGTTATTAATAAACTAAAGGATGGCCAATGCCTAGTGCTTGAAAAATGGCATACAGAAAAAACAGTCTACCAAAATCTGACCATGCAAATCCAATACACTCTGTAATAAGCTTACTTGAATGTATGCAGAAATGGTGTGCAGCTCACAATTAGAGGATGAGATTACACAGGTTTAGGACAAAGTGTGACATGTTAGCATGTTAGCATTTTGGAGCTAGCTGCCAACCTACTGAGACAGCTCAGACTCTTCAGCCTGAAGAAGAGAAGATTGAGAGGGGATCTTATCAATGTCTATAAATATCTGAAGTGTGGGGGCCAAATGAATGGGGCCAGGATTTTTTCAGTAGTACCCAGTGACAGGACAAGGGGCAATAGGCAAAAACTGGAACACCAGAAGTTCCATATGAACCTAAGGCAAAACTTCTTTACTGTGAGGTTGACAGAGCACTGGAACAGGCTGCCCAGAGAGGTTGTGGAGACTCCATCTCTAGAGATGTTCAAACCCCGCCTGGATGCTTGCCTGTGCAACCTGGTTTAGGGAACCTGCCTTGGCAGGGGGTTGGACTAGATGATCTCCCGAGGTCCCCTCCAACCCCTATGATTCTGTGATTCTGTAATAGAAATGCTTGGTTTAATTAATGTGGGAAAACTCTTTTTTTATAAATTGTCTTTACTGTAGTAATCCTACTGACACAATACTATACATGATGCAGATTGAAATTGTTGACTGCCACCACATTCCTACTGGTTTTCTCCCCAAACCTGAAAACATCATATTTTAAAAAATGTCTTAATATTCACAATCAATACTTTGGTTTCTCTGTGCTTTATTTAGATTACATAGTTATGAATTCATCTTTAGCATTGTGCAACAGAGTTTAAGACTGTGGCAAGACTCATTTTTTTGGTGAAGTTTGTGCAGGTCTGAGGCCCTCATCTCCTGATTGTCTGAAGTGTCACTTCAAAGTGACTTCTGGTTCCCTCTTGAGACTTCTGTCTAGTCTTCCTTCAGAAAGAAACCAGAAAAGGGAGGAAATAATGCAGAGCTGAGTCCTAAACCTAGAGGGATGCTAAACACATGTAGAGTGAGCATTATCCCAGACAAGAGAAGCTGGAGTACCTCTCAACAAGGTACTTAGAGGTATTCACTTCAATGACAGCTGAAATGAAGATTATGCATTCAATATTTTTAACTGATGGCAACTTGAGTGCCTTCAGCTTTGTCAAGTACTTTTTACTAAACTCTCCAGCTTCAAATCAGAAACATATTCATGGATTGCTGTTTTAAATCTAGTGTGCAACCTCTACTTTGAAACAAAAAAGCAGATAAACTTTCTATGAATAGAAGTCAGTAAGTAAAACTGAGATCTTAAAGCGATCCAGATTTTTTTCTTTTTTTTTTTTCTTTACTGTACTGTGTTATCTTTCTAGTTACTGGAGTGCTAGAAACCCCAAACATTTGCACACATCTGTGGGATCAAAGCAGGATGAAGTATGTACATCCAAAATGTGGACTTTAAGGCTGGCAACACTTATATTTTATGAAATTCCTCAAAACTATATTCTACTCCTATGCATGGCAAGGTCTGCAGGCCAGGTAGTTTTCTGCCTTTCCTGGTTGAAAAAATTCCATGAGGTCTGCCCTCAGCTGCCGCACAAACACAGCACAGCCACTCTTTGCCTCTCAAACACAGAATCATGAGTTTGGAGAGGAGATGTGTGCTGGTGGATGTGGTGGCGGTGCCTGGTTTGCTTTACCATAAGCCCAGTAGAGTGATGGCTGGATCACTGACTTGACGGTGCATCTCTTTACCCTGCCTGAGGCGATCTGTCCAGATCCATCCTTCCCAGGCAGACAGTTCATCTGGCAGCCTTTCCCTTAGCAAGATTAGAGTTATTATCTTTTTTTTGTGGTTGTCATAACTGAGTATTGCATCTTACATGCACAGTAACTGGTTGTAGTAGATGAAACCTTCTAAAAATATTAACTTTAAATAAAGGGAATCTCAGTGAGTCATTTTTGTTCTAAGACTCATGGAATAAGAAGAGGTAATGTTAGACAGGCTGTTTTTAATGACTATTAAACCATTATGATCATCTAATCAGTCTGGCTCCCTTCTGCTTTTTAAAGAAAACAAACAAACAAACAAAAAAGCACTTAGTAACTTCTGCATGAATAAAGGCTTTCAGTACAGAAGCCTAACTTCAGAAGCTGCAACCCAGCCACTTGTGAAGCTCTCTCTCTACTTAGAATCGAGAAAACTTCAACTCCATAATCTTTGTATATGTGACTGCATATTAAAAAAAAAAAAAAAAAGCTAAAATGGAAAAAAACCAAAATGGTCTAAAACGCCATGCCAAGTCATGGTACATCAGTTTTGCAACATGTAAACTGAATATGGCATATTATTTCTTGCTAGCGGGACCATCTGTAAATGCAAAAACTTTTTTCAGTACATAATATCAGCAGTACATCTCAGATACCTAATATACGTGGAGACACTTCCCTTCCCTCATCAGTAGAACTACCTCTTCTTCTGTAATTAAACCCCTTTCTCCTGGGGAGAGACTGGGCTAAGTAGAAATGGAAATGCATTCTGTATAATAAAGTGTATAAGAGATAATGTTATGAAGTGATACAAAGCTACCAAGCTGCTACCCTGGCAAGTTTTGTTTGTTGCTCATGTTTGCACTAGTTTTTACTTTTTTCTCACAGTTGTTGGGAACTATTTTTATTTTTGTCACTGCTTGTCATAAAATCCTGCTCCCTAGTCAGAATGCTGTGAAGAATCTACCTTTTGAAAGACTTTTATTTCTCTATATAATGAAATTATTAATTATTCCATAATTATGTCCTATTCCTCACAAGTGTGCCACTGAAGCACCCACAGTCTGTATTTTCTGCATTTTCTTCAGAGTAGTAAAAATTGAGGACTTCTGTGTCCCATGGAATGTCTACTTACCAGCCAAAGGGAATATATCTATTAAATCTATTTGCAATCTTGAAATGTAAGAGCTGTACCGATGTCAAAAGATTTATCCTGCATATTCAGTATTTGGAATAAACTCTGAAACATGGATATTTTTCAAATTTAAGGCAATTAACCAAAGCAATTATTAAATTGATAAAGTACAATAGGCTTAATGTGTTTTTCTCTACATATTCAAAATATTATAAGGAAAAATTTTTGGAAAACTGATAAACTGAGTTTATGCATGGAGAGGACAATCTAACATGCATTTATAGCAATAATTCAGAACTTCATTAGAATGTTTTTTTGTTTCAGTGACAGGGCTGGAGGTGATTAGAAGAAAGAAAATGCCATTTGTTGGCATCTGCTCTGCTCTGCTATGAGTCTGGCAAAAACACAGATATAAGCCTTTGAATTTGATTCCTTTCAAACACAGAACATAGAAAAGATTAAATTCATAGGAAATAGTCATTAATCACATATTTTGACTTATTCTTGTGGCAAAATCCAATATATTTAGCATTTTTATTCCTTGCAAATATCCTCACGGGATGCTTTTCATTAGAATTTGCAATATTTTTATTTCTTCCTTACACTGTCACTAAAATTGCTTTTGTCATGATTTTGAAGGTCTTTACCTTGTGTTCAGCAATGTGTGCGAGCTATTGCTGCTTTCAGAGCTGCGTGGCAATTTGCAGCTGTTGCTGAGCAGTACTCATTCGTGCAAATAGACTTACTGACTGCAGGGCAGGTCTTTAGGTTTATAATGTCTTAAATAAATATTTTTAAGTCAGGATTGTATCAACAACCCTTCCAGTAACTGGCATCTACTGAAATATTATAAAAATATTTTTCCCTTGTACTTATCCTTGGTGAGGATACACCTTGAATACTGCGTCCAGTTTTGGGCCCCTCATTACAAGAAAGACATTGAGGCACTGGAACACGTCCAGAGAAGGGCAACAAAGCTGGTGAAGGGGCTGGAGAACAAGCCTTATGAGGAGCGGCTGAGGGAAGTGAGTTTGTTTAGCCTAGAGAAGAGGAGATTGAGGGGTGACCTTATCACCATCTACAACTACCTGAAAGGAGGTAGTAGCGAGGCAGGGTGTGCGTCTTTTCTCCCAGGTAACTAGTGATAGAACAAGAGGCAATGGCCTTAAGTTGCACCAGAGGATGTACAGATTGGATGTCAGGAAGTGCTTCTGCACTGCAAGTGTTATCAGGCAATAGAATGAGCTTCCTAGGGAGGTGGTTGAATCACTGTCCCTGGAGGTATTTAAAAGACGGGTAGATAGAGTGCTCAGACATATGGTTTAGTAGTGGACAGATATCATCAGACTCCATGATCTCAAAGGTTTTTTCCAACCAAGCGATTCTATGATTCTATGATTAAGAACAAACTACCATGGCTAAAGCCTTTAAATCTGAACCTGTTTCTACAGAGTGATAAACAAAAGAGGAGCAGGGATTCTTCTCTGTCCACTGAAGTCAAACAGGATGGATTAGCTTCCCTCCATAAAGCTGACAGCTAGTGACCTCCAAAACCTTTGAAAGTAAGTTTGGGAGGTTGTGTAAGATGGAAGGAGGGAAAACCAGTTCAGTCTCAGGGAAAATACTGATTCAAACTTCTAAACTTGGGAGCAAGTAAACCACCCTCTGAACTGTACCAAAGCAAAACTAGCCACTGTGGTCCAAAATAAAGCCACACGAGCAGGCTAAGAATTAAAGAATGTAGCTGATCAGGGACCTGATGTTTGAGTCTTCCTCTGCCTTTTTTAGATTAGGAGAGGAGCAGCAAGAAGCTGCAAAGCCATCTATCTCAAATTACTGTGCTGTTGATCCTTCTCTAAGAAAGCAGAAAATTTACAAAGAATGCAGAAGACCTTCAAAACAAAAAGAAAAGAAAAAAGTGAAATGTCTTGTTCTGAGAGTTTTCACCGTGATCAGGGAAGCTGAGTCACCTCATTTAGGAAAAGAAAGAAAGGCAGAGCTGCCTGGTACTTTGCAAGTATGGTGTGTTCACTGAACCCTAAAACTGAGGGAAATGATTTTAGAATTAAGGAGCTTCCCGAAAATAAAGATGTAAAAGCAAACAAACAAACAAAACTTAGTATATTAACAGTATTGACTGCAAAGTGGTTAAATATTCAAGAGGTGAGGACACTCGGTTTTATTTCCTATACCAGGGTTTCATAACATTTCCAATGACATGTTGGTGAAATTTGATTCTCAAAAGATTTATGAACTTTACTTTTTATTCAGTCCACTACTCAAAATACATTAATTTACAAAAGTACCAACTTATTTAACATATATTTTCTGGGTTTTATTTCTAACTTTTAAAGGTGAAGACAGTCTCTTCTGCTAACTTGTCAACATCTTTCTGTTTCAAAAGACTGTTGCATTACTGTGCATCATATCTTCCTAAAGAGAAAGGTGTCACAATGCCTATTTTTTTTATGTTGACACATGAAAGTTTTATAAATCAGTTAAAATGCTCTAAATAAATAACTATTTTAAATAGACATAAAACATTGAAAATGCTACAGTAATTGTTTGTTTACATGTGATAGGCCCAAATATTATGCCATCATCTAAGAACACTGAAGTGTAAAAGTCTTAGAAACCCTGCTTTTGACCTTCTTAGTGAGGTAAATATCATATTAATTTATAAACTTTCTGATGTGAATACAGTCTAGTTTAATAGGGTGCAATGGGAAAAATAAACCTGGAAGCAATATAGATAAGCAATCATATGGCATACTTCAGGGAGGCAACTGCGAAGCAATTGCAAGGCAACGCCATATTTCCAAGCCACAGGACTCAGCTGTTCTGCTGGCTGGGAACAAGGAGATCAAAAAGATACTCCCAAGCTGAAAGGCCCTTTCTAGAAGAGGAGCCAGCCAATGAATGGCCCCTATGCAAGTGAAGGGAAGCTGACAAAGGTGACCCTCCTCACCAAATAAAGCTACTTATGGACTTACTTGATGATTTCAAAAACGTACTTTTTTTGCTGAAGTAATTTGTTATTCAGTAAGTAGTCCCTTCTCTAAATAGATAGCTCATTTGTGATGGTGGAGTATTATCATAGGAGAAGAGAGAAAGAGCCCTCATTCAGCAATGTTTTAAGGAGTGCTACCTCCACCAAAGGAGAAAATTTGGGTTATGTTCACTTATGGGGGTGGTACATATGTGAAAAAAAAAAGTATAGGTGGTTCCAGGTTATGTGTAGGGTGTGAATGAGGTGGCCCAGAGCAGAAAGTGTTAGGAAATCCCATTTTGACCAGAGGTACTATCTCCCTTTTAATAAAAATAAAATAATAAATTGCAATTTAAGTATGTAAGCAAATAATAACTTATCCCTGATTCCCAACAACAGCAAAAATATTATTTCAAATAGAACATCTGAAATGAAGCACTAAAAACTTCTCAAGGGTCTCAAGAACTGTAAGGTGGAAAAGCACAAAATCAATAGGTAAAATGCGTTCTTAATGTCTTACTTGTTTTAAGCAGAGTGAGAACCAGAACCAGCCTAATCACAAAGTAAGAGCACATGTTGCAGAAATCCAGGAGAGTGATATCTGGCATCCCTCAGGGGTCAGTATTGGGACTGGCACTGTTTAATATCTTTGTCAACACCATGGACAGTGGGACTGAGTGCACCCTCAGCAAGTTCGTGGACGACGCCAAGCTGTGTGTTTCGGTCGATGCACTGGAGCGATGGGATGCCATCCAAAGGGACCTTGACAGTCTTGAGAGGTGGGCCTATGCAAACCTCATGAAGGCCAAGTGCAAGGTCCTGCACCCAGGTCAGGGAAATCCCAAGCACTGGCTGGGCAGAGAACAGATCGAGAGTAGCCCCAAGGAGAAGGACTTGGGGGGGAACTGGTGGATGAGAAGCTCAACGTGAGCCAGCAATGCATGCTCGCAGACCAGAAGACCAACCTTGTCCTGGGCTTCATCAATAGGAATGTGGCCAGCAGGTCGAGGAAGGTGATTGTCCCCCTCTATTCCACTCTTGTGAGACCCCACCTGCAGTACTGCATCCGGTTCTGGGGCACACAACATAAGAAGGACATGGACTTACTGGAATGAGTTCAGAGGAGGGCCACAAGGATTATCAGAGGGCTGGAGCACCTCTTCTATGAGGACAGGCTGAGAGAGTCGGGACTGTTCAGCCTGGAGAAGAGAAGGCTCTGGGGAGACCTTATAGTGGCCTTCAAGTACATGAAGGGGCTACAGGAAGGCTGGGGAGGGACATTTTACAAGGGCAGGTAGTGATAGAACAAGGGGAAATGGCTTTAAACTGGAAGAGGGCAGGTTTAGATTAGATATTAGGAAGAAATTCTTTACTCTGAGAGTGTTGAGACACTGGAACAGGTTGCCCAGAGAAGTTGTGAATGCCCCTTCCCTGGAAGTGTTCAAGGCCCAGTTGGATGAGGCTTTGAGCAACCTGGTCTAGTGGAAGGTGTCCCTGCTCATGGCAGGGGGGTTGGAACTATATGACCTTCAATGTCCCTTCCAACCTATACCATTCTATGATTCTATGATTTGAAATGGGATGTATCTGTTTTTTATTCTTAAAATATTCTTTAAAATAATTGTTAAAGCTATCTTTCAAGAGAAATTGTGCCCTAAAAAAACATTTTCTAAAGTATTTTTTGTCCCCTGGAATTAGAATAGTGAACCCCAAACAGGATACAGCAATTTTTCTTTTATCTAATGAGTGCATTTTTTTTTTTCTGATCACAAACACACATTAATTCAGGATGAAAATAACAAAATAGAAATGTTGAAGAATTAGGATACAATTCTCAAATTTCAGGGGAGATTGCCTCTGCTCTTACTGCCTTTCACTGGTAGCAGAGTAGATTATCTTCTTTATTATGAGAGGAGATCTGATTTCAAATTTTTTCTGTATGCTCTATGTAAAAAATTTTAAAGTATTTTTTGATTTCAGCTTTCCCCGAGTGCAGTTCTTTGTCTTTATTAAAACCATCTAAAAATGTTAAATCACAGACCTTGCACAATGGTGTATCTAATCTGAATTGTTTTATTTATTTGTTTGCTTTGTTTCCAGACTTGTTTGAGCCTGACTTTAATTTTTCTTTTTGTTCTTTGAACCACTGGAGTGAAGATATATAAAAACATATTTGTATAAACTATTACAGGGAACAATGCTCAGAAATTCTTTGTTTGGTGGAGTCTTTCCATTGCCACCAACAGCTGTTGGTTTGACAGCAGCTTTCTCTTTTGATTTAAAGGCTTGAAAAGGATATCTCTATAGCTGACTGAAATGATTTATTTGTTTTATTACTCTTAATCTTTCATTCTGAACTGCAGAAGCTGGTAAGAACAATTCCACAGGGGAATATTAGTGATACCTATTAATATGATATGTGGAAGATATACTGGTTTGATCATTTTATACAAACATATTAATCACATTGTAATGTGCATGTACCATCTGGAACAACATGGAAAGTCTGAGAGAACAGGGTGTGATATTGTTACTGCTAAAACTCCATGCATGTAGAAACAGACTACTTATACTTAGATAAATTAATGCATTTCATGACACAAATGATTGAACTATATGGCTCATTGATTTTTCTGTGTAGAGGTGTCCTCAGTGAACACTGTATGTTTGGGGGAGATATCATTTACTGATTGATTACTGATTAATTTGTAGTGTTAATTACATGAACATGATAGCTCTCTCCATGATGGATAGGAAGTTGTTGACAGGAAACACTTTTCCAGTGATGGAACACCCTTTCCCCACAGAACTGATTTTTCCTTCAGCATTGCATTCACTAAACCAGCCCCATCTAATGGCTTTTGGTAATTGCACTAAAAAGGTTTAAAACAAAATTTAAAAAGGCAAAAATCTAACAGGGCTTTGTGGGCTCTTTGTTGTTGCTTTTGAGATTTTATAGTTTGTCTTGGAATCATAAGATAACATAGACATGAATGCTCAACAAAAAAACCAAAAAATAATAAAAAAAACCTGCTCTCAGGCTGACAAAAGAAAAAAAAATTCACACCAAGATCAGGTTTTAGTTAATGACAATACAACAAAACAAAGACTTTATCACTGTGATCTGACTACTTTTGAACAGATGTCCAGAATATTTTAATTGCCATTAAATGTGTTGTGATGAAGAGCTAGTCTAGGTAATAACTCTAAGACCCATTCCAGCTTTATTTTCTATAATTTCTAGGAATTGAAAACAAGCAGTATTAAACAAAGTTCTGCATGTTCTGGGCCAAATACATTTTATTTTGTTATGTTCTCTAGATGTTTCAGATATTGTGTGGTGATGTAAAAAAGCACTGTGACATCTGTACCATCCCACATTTTTCTCTTGAAAAAAAACAATCTCAGGATTAGAGCCAGAAATCTTTTTCTCACCCACCTGAAGCTTAACTCGTTTTCTCTCTTTCCCATCCACTTTTTAGTCAGATATTTCTGGTACTGATGGGGGAGGTATAGTACTTCCACTGTCAATAACCATCCAGACCCTGTACATCAGATGTTTTAGCAGATGTCACAGCTGCTACAACCTAAAACTATTTGATCCTGGGGGTAGATTAGGGCCACTGTCTACAAAAAATTAGGTGGACTGCATGCTGTATTCCTTCTAGTAATGAACTTGGCATCATTGTTCACTCAAATTAAGAAAAAAGATCAATTTTTGGCCCTGATGTTTCATATAAGCAATGATGAAAGGATATATTTTGTGCAGTAAAAAACCCCAGTAAACTGCACTGTTAAAGCTGGGGTACAATGAATGATAAGCCAGAGTGGTCAAAGCATATTGATGAGCATTTTATAGGCAATTTGGCAAAGGAGAGTTTTAACAAAACCTTAGAAGAACACTTTTGTTCCTTCCAAGTATCACCAGGTAGTAAGTCAACACTTTTCAAATTTTAAATGGAAAAGGATTATGTTTCACTTCAGTCATACCCTTTCAGTGAGCTCTCTACCCATCCACAGTTCTACAGCTATGATGCCAGAAGACCCTTGCAATGTAGATTTGCAAGAGAAAGCCTTTCCTGTGGTCAAATGAGGAGTTCAAACCTCAGTGAAACTAAAGGGAGCAAAAGTTTTCTTGTAGGGTCACCAGGAAGTTCTTAGCTTTCATGGGCTGAATGCCTGCTAGGGGATAATCCTTGTCTTTTCATGTCAAAATGCAGAGTACACTTACATGATTTTCCAAAAATCATTGTTTAGAAATGTGCATTTTTCACATAGTAACTTAATAGCACATAGTACTGTCTAGTCTTATTATGAAATTACCAGCAAAGTGATTCATACACTTGGTTTATTAACTTTGTGCACTCTCTTTACTGTTAAATCTGCTCCAGTTTCAGACCTATTCAGAGCCAAAAAAGGCTGTTTGTTGTAGTTTTTCAAATGAACATCAGGGAACAGAGTCAGTAAGGAAAGACATTATTTGTTCTTTCTGATCATCTATGATTGAAAAAGTTCAGCAGGAACTGATTTTGTGAGTGAATGATCTGTTGCCACAGAGCTGACTGATTAAAGGAACAGAATTTAAAAGTTTTTAAATGGAAATCAATGGATTGAGAATAATTATATTTTAGACTATTATTTTCAGATGTCCCACACCTGAATAAACTCTTTAATACCTTTTTCATCTCTGAATAAAAGTTACAAATGCCTTAGTAGGTGGATAATAGATTACCTAGCTTTATTTATCTCAGAAGAAGTTCCTCCATGTTTCCTGAAATAATATTTTATGACTCCTCGGCGAGCTGCAGCAGATATTTTTTCAGGCCTTTCAGTGAACTGAGGAATCATGAGATCTTTCTTTCTACCTACATAATAGTAATATTTGCACAGCCTGGATCAAAACGTAATTAGTATTAATCATTCAAAAAAGAAAATGGTACATTTCTTCTCATCCTCAAGAGGATTCTTTTTGTAGGTGTCTGATATAAAAACCAAAACGTGAGGCATACTTATCTGTACACTTTTGTGCTGTAGCACGGAATTGCTGTAATATGGAAAAGTTCAAAATGAACAGAGGGTTGTTGGCTCTCATGAGGGACCTAGTGACTGCTGTGATTGCTCTTCATATTAAAATCTTCCTAGATGTGCCTCACAGAGACCAATTGGATTTGATAGCAATCCTTCACAAGAGCAATAAACTAATGAATTTTAAAAAGCGCCCAGAAGATCATATGTTACGCTGACAACAATGAGACCTGTGCCTCTAAATCACTTAAAGAACTTAGGGAAATCAACATTTTTCTGTTGTATACCTAAAATGCTGTCTGTAAACCTGGATTTCTCATTGATACAGCTCTTTGATACAGCAGTATTCCTTACGGCTTTATCAAAAGTATTCCATACAATTTGTCTTGAATGCTTTGAGTTGTGATGTTCTGTGTCAAGGACTGACCTCCTGCAGTCTTAACACAATTGATACCTCTAGTTGCTAAACTGTTATTATCAGAGAAGCTGAAGTATTTTCCAGATAATCTGCCTTTAGGAGCCTCAGTTGGAGCATTGCTGCTTTTAGGTGCTCATCAGTTTAATGAAATGTAGAAGTTAACTACTGTCACTTTTGCTGTCTTTGAAGCTCAGTCTTTACTCTAGTTACAGAGGTCTAAATCAGATGAACCCATATTTTACTTCATCCCTCAATTAGAACTTCATAGTGGGAAGCCTGGCTCTTAAAATTGTTCATATTAATATTAGGATTTCTGTGGTTCAAGATCCTAGCTATTCTTCCTGGACTTTGTATACAAGTGTGTTTGCACTGCAAGGCTGCATATAGAGTCTTTTCTTTCCCCATACCAATCATTTACCTTTCCTTTTTCTATGAGCAATTTGAATGTCAGTGTTAAACATCATCCAAATCTTACTAAACACTGATTTATTGCATGAATGCAAACATTGTCCCATTATTTCATAATAATATGAACATAAATATGAAAACAATCACCATAAAGTCAGCAATTATTCCTAAAAGTATTTGAGATTAATCTTTGGTGAGTTCTAGAAATATTAGCAAATTGCAGCAACGTGAACATTCACTTAAATACAAAGTATCTACGTATGGTTGATTGGGTTCTGGACACCTGCAGCAAATGTTCTGTCAGGATTGGTCCACTGGAGTTACATTGTTGAAGATTAGTCTTATCTTTGCAGAATACAAGGACAAATTTTTCCCTAATTCTTTTCCTCGCCTCGATTCTCTTCAAGTGTCTGTGTCGGTAGACTCCTGTACCCCTGAAAAACTCACCATAGGCTACTCTGAATGTAAATTATTTTGAGTTCCTCTGACAGAGAAGGGAGTGGAGAGATGTATTCCACTCCCTCTGTGTCTACATAAGATTCTAGTCCATAATAATAAAATAATTATTTCCTACACCTTGACTATAAAAAATTAAAACACTGTAAAATATATCAGTCATTAAAACTTGCTTGGGATTTTGATTATACAACTTAAAATTCAGAGATTGTAAGTATGTCCCAAGGACCTCTAAATTGGATATGTATTGACATGCTTTTCTCAAGCCTGTAAAATCTTTTTAAAAGGTACTCTTAAATTCCGAAGTTCTACACTCAGAAAAACAGTTGTCCAACACATTCTCAACTGGTAGCAGTTCTGATTCATACATGTTTCCTTGCAATCATTGAGCCTACATGGTTCCTTACAGAAATGCATGAAAAATGCTTACGAAACTCTTAACAATGTTCTTACCTATCCTTGAGTTGGATCTTGTTCCTGTTTTACCAATAATTTTACCAATCTCTTTGCTTTTCTGAAAGAATAAAACATCCTCTCTGAAAGATCTAAGAGAGAATAAGATACATGGTAATAAAGGGATAGATTTTTCAAATTGTTGAGGAACGAAGAAGTTCCAAACTTTTTTCTTGTTCTTTTTAGCATCAGATTGATTGGTCACTGTCTTTGTACATCCTTCTTCATTCTCCTCAGTTCAATGGTGCATTTCAGAAGGCTCAGAGAGAAATGCAACCTACAGCTTTTCTACTTATAAAACTTGATGCACAGAAGTAAAAGTCCTGTCTGCCAAAGGAGACCAAAGAA
>NW_010326526.1:0-1325 GCF_000700745.2 Antrostomus carolinensis | reverse complement strand
AGTAATCATAGAATCGTATCATAGAATCATAGAATGGTTTGGGTTGGAAGGGACCTTAAAGATCATCTAGTTCCAACCCCCCTGCCATCAGCAGGGACACCTTCCACTAGACCAGGTTGCTCAAAGCCTCATCCAGCCTGGCCTTAAACACTTCCAGGGAGGGGGCATCCACAACTTCCTTGGGCAACCTAATTAAATTCTCTATGTTTGTTTCATTGTTATATTGTCTTTTTTTAATTATTATTTTGTTTGTAGTAGAAAAAATGAACGTACATGTGCTCATGCTCTACAAGAAGTGTAGCAGTCTGGCTATAGAAGTCCTCTCAGTCCATGCTCATCTGAGAAAAAAGGAGGTGTGGTGTGCCCTTATTTAGTGAAAATAAGTTAAGAGCTTACTCAGGATCCAAGTGCTGAGAGCTTTTCATTCTAAGCACAGAATACAGTGTGTCACTTTTAAAGGCAAGTAATTTTGTGTACTTATTTCATCCTTTATAATTTGAATATACATCAGAACTTTTAGACACCTTTAAAATATATATTTGTCTGAGTTGCTTCCAACTGAACATTAATTCAATTCACCAGTGACACGCAAAGTGCAATACAACCTCAGGTAGTGCTTCCCAGGTGCTCTGTCTTCTTTTCTTTACTACTCTATTTCTGGTTGAGAAGAAAAAGGGTTTTAAGTGAGATTGTCTTGCCACTCTTTCTCTGGATTATGTTTCATTAATTATCTCGCTGCTCAGCTTTGTTGTAAACATTTCTCTACTGAATGCTTTTAATTCATAGGTATTGTTCTGAATGCAACTGAAATTCATCCAGGGCTGAGGAGCGCAGCATCTTTCCACAGAAACTATCTTGTACAACGTCAGTTTGATTAGAAATAGATATTGTGGCATTTTAGGCATAGACCTGTTTGCACTACATAGGCTAGTTCTAGTGATGTGAGCAAAGACGTGCAAAATACTGGATTGCAGTAGTGGTGGTAGAAAAAGTTGTTCTCAGACATAAATATTTGCAATTACACACCTATCAATTTTTTGGACCCCAATACAAGAAAGATTCAAACTCTAGTGACTTCAAGAAGGGGCCACCAAGATAGCTGCGAGCTGGAGCATTTAAGGAGAGGATGAAGGAGCTGGGCTCATTCAGGCTCAAGAAAAGATGATTTTGAGGGACTTAGTAGCCCTTTGGTGCTGTATTGAAATGATGAAGCCAGGCATTCTACAGTGGAGAAAGGAAGGGCAGGAGGCAGTGGGTACAATCTGAAGAACTGTTGTTCAGAAGACACTAAATTAAGCTGAGGAGAAGATTTTTCCTCATGAAGA
>NW_010326525.1:119305-127101 GCF_000700745.2 Antrostomus carolinensis | reverse complement strand
GGGCCAATGAGCACTGGAGAAACACCTCTGCAATTCCATATTTGTGAGGGGAAAGACTGACCTGAAAAGAAGAAGGTGGACAGAACCTGGAGGAGAGGCCATTGACCTAACAAAAGACGACCGTGGGCCTAAACAAAGAGAGAGCTTCGTTGCCAGGAGGAAGGAGGAGGAGGGGGAGGACAGAGAACCTGACACCCAGTTCAACACACATTGAGTAGGAGAAGGCAAAGGAGGTCCCCTGCAGCCCATGGAGGCTCAATGGTGGAGCAGATACCCACGTGTAGACCATGGAGGACTCCACGGTGGAGCAGAGAAGCTGAGCCTGAGGGCAAGTGTGACAGGAGTTGAGACCCCCGAGAGTCGCTCGCTGCCAGAGGAGGGGTGGATCCCCTGAGCGGGGGGGGAAGGAGGTATGCTCAGCTGGAGGCCCCTCTGCAGCCCATGGACATCCCCATACTGGAGCTGGGAGCTGAGCCTGAAGAGATCTGTGACTCCATGGAAAGCTTGCTTTGAAACATCTTGTTCCCAGACTTTCATTCCAGGAAGAGTGGCAGAGGTGAACTGACTGAACCCCCATTCCCTGCCCCTTGTGCTACTGGGGGGGAAGGTAGAGAAATCAGAAGCAAAGTGATTTGAGCCTGGGAAGAAGGGAGGGGTGGGGGAAGGCATTGTAAGATGTGGTTGTTAATGTCTCACTGTGCTACTCAGATGAACGGCAACAAATTAAATTGATTTTTCTTCCCCAAGTTTGAGTCTGTTTTGCCCGTGACCATAACTGGTGAGTGAGCCGTCTCAGTCCCTATCCTAATCCCGTGCCCCCTTTGTTGTGACTCCCATCCCATCTCACCAGGTGGGGGGAGTGAGTGCAGGACCACATGGTCCTACTGTGGTTAAACCACCATGAGCAGCTAAATACTATGTACATTTATGAGCCCAGAAACAGGAGGCTGCTTTAGAAATAGGCTGTATCGGAAGGAAAATGGTGCAGCTTTGAAATAGACTTTTTTATTTAAGTCTTACTCTGGGAAAAAAATAAGGAGAGCCTAGAAGAGACTTGCAAAACATAGCTGGAGACCATTCAGCATATGCAGCTTGCTCTGATTAAGAGATGCTGAGAAACCAGGCAGGTTTGAAAGGAAAAGCAGTCTCCTTCCTGTCATGACCCAAGTGTAAATATGGAGAGCATTTTATTCTCTCCTTAAGCTGTGAGAGTTGCTTTTTGTGCCATAAAGGCAATGATTCTGCATTCTCTTAAAAATTACATCAACAGCAAATACCATGTCTCAAGGAAGCTAAATAGCTTGCTGAGATGCCCAAGGCCTTTCATTGCACCTCCTTGCAAGAACATTAAATGATTCACACTGATGAGTAAAACCCCAGCACTGTAGCCTTTCTAGAGGACCTTGGAGAGCTTGGTACTTCTCTATTGTAGTTTCATAACCCATCGTTACATGGTTGCAGGAAAGCAATGAGATTTCACATTCTCAGATCACGTTGAAGAGCTTCTGTGGGTAACCGCTGAGGTCTCGAGGTAGAGATGGGCAAGAAACAGCCAGCCCTGCCTTGAGTCTCCTCAGCTGCTGCAAGCAAAGGCAGCACAGGGTGGCAGCAACCCAGGCAGGAAAGGATGTTAGGAAAGAGTATTCTGAAATCTTAAATGTCTTCTAATGTTTTTTTATTATGACAGATTGCTGGCATTGTTATTTTTACTTTGGGTTCTTTATCCTTCAGACATGTCAGGCTAAGTATATAGCAGTACTATATTCTTTTATTTGGTGCATACACATGTCTTGATATCTTCCTTTTTTTAGTAACAAGCAGGACAGTAGGAAGGCTTGATTATTTATCAATATATTTTGAAATCATTAAAATAAGCCTGTCTAGTTTCAGCTATGCTCCAGAAAAAAAAAAAAAAACCCAACCAAACAAACCACCAAATCAGGTTGCCAAGTGGAAAAGGAGCACTAATATCGAAGGGGTTTTTTTATTAGTTTTATGCCCATACTCTACTAATAAAAGTTACAAGTTGTTAACAGGTTCTTCTACAGACTTTCAAGCTGAACACCAAGCTCACTAAAACAAAGTGCAGAAAAAATGTGTTATTGCCCCCCAAATGACACATCTAGATGATTGTTATTCCCCCAGTGTCAATCGTCCTTATGTCTAACTTTATAAACTGCAGGTGCTTGAAATTGCTGCAGCAGCTACAATACCGATACGCAATAAGCGTTCATGTCACATTTCTCCTGTCCGCTGTTAGCTTAAATTTACTTCATAGAAAAGATGATGATAAGGAGTCTCTTCACACAAAGGAATTAGAGCCTCCATATGCCTTGGCAGCTGTACCATGGAAAAAGATAATACCAACAGGCGCAGACCAGCAGAGTTCACGGTATTGCTGGTTTCTCCTTTATATCAAACATGCAGCAAAGCAGAATAAAATAGATCTTTTTCCTACAGGACCCAAGTGCAAATGGAGGTAGCAGTGAGATAGACTTAACAGGTTTTTAGCAGGTCTTTTTTTCCTGGTGTTATCAAACTGGAGTTTGGTTTGTGAAATGCCCTTTGGCACAGCAACTATTTCAACTGACAAACAAAGCAGTATACTACATATGATTATACTTTTCAAAATGAATGTAAATATTTCATAGCCTGCTAATATGGCTGTAAGTTTTACTTCACTGCAGGTAAAAGTAACCGATACGTTATTTGTTGACACTTGCCATAATACATCCAAGATAACTAAACCAAAGAGGGAACATTAAGGGAGCTAGTGCTCAAAAAGTTGGAGTTTTTATTTACTTTTAAAAAATTACTTTTATTTATTTAAAAAATTGTTTCTTTCCTGTACTAAATAGTTTAATGGCTGTATTAAGAAATTAATCATCACCACAGGACAAAATTATTTTCTGTTTTACAAAGCAATGAATGCAAAAATAATACTCTTCTGAGACAGCCGTGGCAAAGAGCAAAGCATTCCAGGAGCCAGACAGTGACCTTGTAAATAGATGTAGCTGTGCTGATTTCAGGCATCATTAGAACTTATTCTTCTTTCCAGACAGCCAAAGGGATTTGGTTCTGTTCCTACCAAAGTTTTGCTTTGATTTTAGCTGGGACAGGGTCACACCTGACTGAGTTAATAAGCCTCAGTTTGGATGAGAAATTTCAGTGTTATTCTAATAACCTGCTCTGCTATGAATTAAAAATTGACAGAGCTTTTACTGAGTAAGCAAGGGTGAAAATGAGAACAGACATATTTAGAACTTTCTTTTCCAGATTTGGGTACTCCATTAGTGCCCTACTGCTGTACACAGCTTTTTACCTGCCTCATGTTGCAAATGAGACTGTTTTTATGTACATTCATATTTCTTAAATGCAAACAATCATGCACTAGAAGGAAACACAGCATCTTCAATGAAGACTAATGTTCCCGTGCTGTTGATGGCACTGGTTCATGTTATAGTCCTGACAAATTCATTAACTTCTCTCTCAGCTTTAAAGCATTGTTACAAAGCCAAGAGGCTGAAAGCACACACTATGGGATGTAGATTTGTGAAGCTGGCAGCTTTCTGGAGTGTTAAAGCCTATGAAAATCCAAATCCAAGCTAAAAATGTATGGAATGTGAGCCTTGCCTCGGGGCTTTATCCAAACTGCACCAAGGCTAGTGAGAATCCTTCCACTGGCTTCACTCAGCTTTGGACCAGGTCCCTCAAAGATGTCAAACAGGCTTGAAATGCTTAGCTTGTGAGATATATTTGGTTACACATGTAAGTTGCCCAAATCCGTGAACCCGAGGGGAAGGCTGAACTATGCAACCTCAGGGCTAGAAGGTCAAAATCACACAGAGAGACTGCAAACATCATGCTGGCAAGTCAACCCCGTGGGTGTGGGCAGAGAAGAGGCAGCAAGGGAAGGACACCAGACTAGCCATGATCCACAGCAGAAGAGGAGGTCCATGAATAGGAATGCTGTGGCTGGTATATTTCCATTTTCTGGCATGGCTACCTGGAGACCACAGTGTTTCCTTCACCCATGGCAGACACTTTTCATGTTAGTAGGAATCTTATTATGAATTATTTTATTTAAGTAGCCCTGGGAATAAGATATTTCAAATATAGCACGGAAACAGAGCTTTCCTACCACAATAAAAAGAAAAATCTGTGAAGTCATCAAGCAGTTTAAATGATCCAGCAACTGGGGATTGCTTTAAGCATTTAACAGGGAAGGGTGAAGCCCCAGCCTAGCAACTGTCACAAAACTGGAGGCAAGAGACAGGATTTTCTGTTCCCTGCTTTAGACATAGGCATTTAAGCTTGTCTCAGGGCTAAGGTGTGCCTTGTCTGCTAAATAACATTTGTCCTGTAGGTTTCTTTCAGCAAAGCTGTAAATTATTTTAAGATTTGGAGGAAGTGCATTATAGTAGTAATAGTAACCACCATTGCTCATCAAAATGTTTGGACTATGTCTGAGATTATACCTGTTTCCCTGAAAGGGGGACCGAGGGTGGCCTCTCTGTTCAGATTATTTTAAACAAGCCGCCCCTGATGAGTGATTACGTTTGTTGGCATTTGAGGAAGACAGTACGTTCCCGGGCAGAAAGTTCACTGCACAGAAGAGTCATTAGTGAGCCCTTATGTGAATCCCTCCAAGCCTCCAGAAGGTCTGCAGCAAGAATGTATTTCTGAAGCAGCTGCTTAAAGATCTGAGGGAAACTTGGCTGGAAGAATAGCCACATGATTCTCCAGTCCCTCAAGTATTTTTGGCTTCCAAACACTAAGTCCAGCGTGACATGACGGCCTTATACAATCAAAACCTCACCATTGACTGACAGAGCAATGCGACATCTTGACAGTTAAGCAGCAGGGAGGGAGACATGCACCCACCTTTCCCTTTCTTTCTTTATTCTTATTTGGAGTTTTTTAGCCTCTAACAGCACAGATGGAAGTGGAAACAACCCACAGTGGCTCTGGATGTTGCACAGGGCAGCACACTGGCTGTGGAGCGGTGGGCTGCCTTCCCCAGCCACATGTGGCAACCGGCGCAGAGAGCAAGTGCATTGCCCTGAGCAGGCGTGACTGTTGCAGTCACCTTGTGTCAGGGCAGACCCATGGGCACAGACAGCTCCGAGCTTTAGGAAAGTTCAGATGAGTTTGTTTCATCTCTAGTTCTAGCCCTCTGTCATTATACTGTCTCTTTAAAAATCCCTATTGAAAAATATCCCCTGAAAAATACAATTTGCAGGTCATCAAGCTCAACAGAGGGCTGGAAGAAACTATCACCTTGTTGTATGACAGTTGTGTCCACTCTGCTCTTGGTCCCTAACTTTATATTCAGGAGATGACACCTTATTCCTACCGTGGGACACAGGTACAAATAAGAAGGGGAAAGGAGACAGAACTGTTCGGCCTGACACACTAATGACTCTTCTCCGTACCATAAAACCAGAGCAAGATACATTTGCACTGACTCTAAGTCCTCTTTTCACAGTCAAAGCAGTGTAAATGAATGCTAGGGTTGGTGGGAATAAGGACTATTATCTACAAAGAGATAATTTGGTCTATCTAAACTCCTCAGCAATTTCACTGGAATACAGAATTTTTTTTACTCTGATACAATTTGGAAATCTCATCCTAGCAGTCACAAGAAAGTGGAAGACAATGACTAGATGATTTTGTGCATCCCAAAGTCTTTAATTTAATCATGGATCGTACTTCAGGAGACATATTATTCAAAGATATGTATGAATTTCACATCAAAGTGCAGACATTTGTTTCTTTTGCTTCATACAAGATAATTGCTAGATTATGGATAATTGTTAAATAAAATAGTCTTCATTTATCAAAGTTCATGAAAGTTACCTCATAGCAGAACTAGGTCTGAGTTAACAGAGAAAAAAAATTCTAAATTATTAACTTTCTCTGACATCCAGGTAGCCTGTATTTTAATGCTAAATATCAGTTATTTAAAAGTAAATCAAGTCTTTCTCGTGCTTGGAGTTGTAGTTTGACTAATTTATTGCTTAGTAAAGTCCAAAAAGAGTTAGGTTACGTTTATTCTATTCAACATTTTTGAAAGTGTTCATGAAATGTGTTGCATTTATTGATATTGTATTTATCATTGAACATTTTTTCTGATTTATGGGACTTTAAAGCAAGGTGTGGGTAGATGTAGAATAATGTTAGCCAAAAAAAAATAATAATAATAATTAAAAAAAAATAGTTTCTCCTCTGTTTCATTATAGCTAAAAATTTGGACCTCTGAGTTGATTTCTAGAGCAAAGAATAAGTGGCTAAAGAACAAAATTCACATGAAGAGGGGAAAAGGTATCTGTAATCTGTGAATGACTGATAAACATATGAAAAACACTTGTAAAAGAATGCATAAGTTTGTTCCCTTCAAAATGTAAGGAAAAACAGTAAGAGCTACTTAGCCCAAGTTTTGCATTGCCTGGAACTGGTGTGAGAAGTCTCCCTTTGAAAATACAGACACCTTCAGTTTAGGATTATATGCCCCAACATTAATGAGATACCCATTGTTTAATGGACAGCATTGCCATTTGAATTTTTTATGATTATAAACTGTTTTTAAGGCAGTCATCTGGGCCTGTTCAGAGCAAGCATCTCTGCATACAGACCTATGCAAATAATAGGTCTAGGAACAAGGAATGCAGTTTCTTCAGAGAAAATGAAGCTACATAGCAAGGAGCAGTGGCCCTGCAAAATGCTCCAGTATTTAACAGACAAAGAAAACCTCCAATCTCCTGCACCACGTAGCAAAAAAAGGACAAATGCAATCCCTGAGGGTGTAAATCCAAATAGTGCGTAGGAATTGAGATTGTTGTTTTCTCTCCATGTAAGGATTTATTACCCACCAAGTGCTGGATACAATGCTGAGGTTCATAGAATCATAGAATCATAGAGTGGTTTGGGTTGGAAGGGTTTTAAGTTGTCACATTGATTACCTACTGAAACAAACTACTGAGGACAGCAGCCTGTCAGTGTCTTCTCAACTAGAGTTATTGCTGGGACATCTGCTTGGACAAGGCACACCGCTCAGTCCAGTGCTTGGAAAACTGGCTGAACTGTGCAAATGTGCAACAAAAATACGACAGCTGGAGTTGAGAATCCTCCTCGAGCCCTAAATGCTATGAAAGTCTGGCTGTACAAATTCCCTTTCAGTCCATGACCTCAAAATCATTTGGGGTTAATTTTCCAGTTCAGGAAATAAATCAGTGTCAGTATCAACTGGAATTTGGTGGGTTTTAGACCTTGGTTTTGCAGATCTTCGATAACAACCAGGGAAACCATAAGTGGTTATTAGAGTGGAAAAAGTTGTTTCAAAAACCCTTACAGTAATCTGTTCCTTTTGGGCCTATAAAACCTTTTTTTTTTTACATTTTCATGCTTAAAAAGCAATGCTTCTGCCAGCAATTTTCATTCAATACTGTTATTTATAGAGCCACTTCAGCAATGAAATAGGAAGCTGTAATAACACTCTACATGCTTTGGCAGTCCTTGACATGGGCAGGATGTCTGAGAGGTACTGTATTCAGACTAGCTTTTTTTTCCTTTCTTAATAATAATTAAAAAGATAATAAAAATCTGTCTTCAGAGCTTCCATATAAGAGAGGAGAACTTATTAGGTGAGAGACACACAAAATGCAAAAAGCTCGTTATGCTTTTGTGATGAAAATACCAAATTTAGCCAGACATCATATTTTAATTGGATTTTCCAGCAGTAAAAGCAGAAGACTCTCAAAACCAGCCCTCTGAGAGAGGAGAAGGAGTGACTCTGC
>NW_010326525.1:106338-119291 GCF_000700745.2 Antrostomus carolinensis | reverse complement strand
TCTTTCCCTTTGAGTGTCTGTAGCCAACAGGACTTCTCCAGATCTTTGCTCCTCATGACTCCAGCCCCAGTTGAGCAGATCCCTCACCCACCCTGCAGAGGAGGAAGCTGCTGACAATGAGCGCTGGTGCCTTCCTTGCCCCAGTCTACTGAACCTGCCAAAACACCTTCCAATAGGCCATACTTGAGAGGGGCTGTGTTGTGTGCTCCTCTCATCAACCCAACTCTTGTTGCAAACCTGAAAAACCTCGGCCTCTGCTTCTTCTCCTTGGGAAGTTGCTAAATGGGCCCTTGCACTGAAGAGGAGCTCAGCTGGGTCAGTGGCAAGAGCAGGGTCTGTCCAACAGCCTTGCAGAGCATGTCACTGGCTTGTGCTGTTTTTGAATTCACTGTGTGGCACGATAAGGGATTCTGGAAAATGAACGCAGAGTGGCTTTTCTTCCTTTTAACGCTCAGAATACAGGTAAAAAGCTCAGAGCAGACTGCTTACTCATATTAGTATGTGATACACACTGAAGAATAATTTACGTTGTAAGAGACCTGTGGAGGTCTTGCAGTCCCAACCCTGCCCAAACCAAGGCTAATGTCAAACTGAATCCAGGTTGCTCAGGACCTTGTCCAGCCAGGTTTTGAATTTTTCCCAGGATGCAGATTCCTCAGCCTCCCTCTGCCTGTTGCAGTGCTAACTCCCTCGGCATGAGAAAAAGTTCCTCACGTGCAAGCAGAATTTTTCTTACTGCAGCTTGTGTCTGTCACCTCTTGCTTCTTACCATGCACCTCTGAGAAGACCCCGGCTTTGTCTCCTCTATAACCAGCTTTCATTGTTAAAGACAACAGTAAGATCCCCTCAAAGCCTTCTCTTTGCCAGGCTCTCTTAAGACAGAAAGAGACCATAAGCGCAAAAGTCAGCACATAGAATCATAGAATCACTTTGATTGGAAAAGACCTTTAAGATCATCAAATCCAACCATAAACCTAACACTGACAAGTCCACCACTAAACCATGTCCCACATCACACATTCCATATCCCTGATACCCATGTGAGAAGTGAGTGCTGACTGGCACATACAGCCTGAGAAGGGAACGACAGGGAGTTAAAATGGAGCCCTACCAGCCAGAACATGTCACCTCTAGTTAGTGTCACTAATGTCTTGGGCAGCCCCAAGAAAACCTTTTAAAACCTCTGTCTCAGATCTCCTATATCTAAATGTTGCATCAATAAACTTTTTCTTATCAGACATCTGAAATTTGTAGTGATTTGAGATTAAAATGGTCTTAAACTGCAACAGTATTGCAAGTCCAGTAGCAGCAACATTGCCTGTGGTCAGTGAGGCAAAGAATAAAATAATCTGTTTTAAATTGAAAATGCATCCCAAGTACAGTTAATTCTGTTTGCCCCAGAAGAGACTGGACTGCTAGTCCAGCAGCAGCACTGTTCCCGTCTCCTTTAGGCCCAAGGGATTTTGTACATTATAAATGGCTTTGTGCTGCTCAGATCTTTTTTTTGCAGCTGCTCAGAGAAAGAAGCTACAGGAAAATGGCTTACTGAGGACAATATCGGACTCCCTGTGCTGTTACCCATGAGAAATGAAGCATCTCCAGAAATATTTGCCTAAGAATTGGAGCACAAAATCACTGCCATCATAAGAGCTACGGGGTAAGGGCTGCCACTTGTCCGGCTAGCACCTGAGGCTATCAAAGGAGAAATCATGAACTATGTGATGACAGTCTTCAAATGGGAACATACAAGCAAGTTATCACTGCAAACTTGGGAACGTGGTCACGGTGAGCCAGTCCTGCCCCTCCATCCCCCCAAAGCTGCTTTAGAAAAATGCTTTGGATGAAACCTTGGTTCCCTTCAAATGAGAAGAAATTTGTCCTTATTGAAGTAAATTACAAGTATTTCCTCCTTTGTATCTTGGGCAAAACAGAAAAATATACACTGCAGCTTCATAGTTTCAGCCAGGCTGCAACAACTTAGTTTCATTGCAGTTCCTACATTCATGCAGTTGAGTTCATTTACTATTATTCAATTTGGAGCATTTAAGTTAGTAAAGCTGAAGCATGTATGTTGTGACAGAGTTGAGACCTAAGCTCACTGCTGAATTTTGCCACAGCAATGCCATAAACAATAAGATAAGAAAGGGATGTAAAAGAAGTTCTATGAGTAGAGTGAGAGAGGATGTACAAAACAGAGTCACTGCTGACATCCACACTCATAAAATCTTCAGTACATGCAGGAGTTTCATCAGGATCTTGGACATGTCACCTAGGATGATTTCCTTACAGAGACTTACCCAAATACACTGTGTTTTAGTGCTCAAGCTGCCTGTATGACCAAGAGAAGAAAAGGGCCATGTAATGAAATCTGATGCACAGAAAACATTAGTAGAAAGTTATGTGCTTGGGGCATTATGACCACAAAGCCTTTAAGATTAAAGATATATACTCTGAAGTTATAAACTTCATATATTTGGCACATGGGAGTGCTAGAGTGTGTGTACACACCAAAGATGTCCCATGCCAACCAAAGACAAAGGAGTGCTTAAGGAGTGTCTTCTGATACATCAGGCCCTGCTCATCCCTAGGCCAAGTTAGGTGTGATTGTGTGTGAAGTTACTCTTGTTTTTTGATGGCCAGTTACCATGTAGATTATTGAGGAAGAGATTTCCTCGCCTGTAGCTAAGTCTTCCAGTGCTCCTGCAAAGCATAGCTTGCCTGGTGAGGAGTTTCAGAGAATTTGCTTTTCTGTTTGGAGAAGAAACATCAACTGCATTTGAGTGGATTACACACAGCTTGTCTATAAGGGAAGCGAAAGCAGCTGTCAACATGGCCAAAGACAGATATTAGAGAACAGGTTTAATGAAGAGAGAAGCACAACATTTGTCTTGGGCTGGAAAAATGCCAGGAGAAGGCAGGAACAGAAGCACATTATGACTTCTCATATATAACCCTGCACTGACTTTATTGCCCCAAACAGAAATAAAAGACAAAAGTAGTCCACATGCTGTCTATGGCTACATGGAAAGGAAAGGAAAACGTGTGCAAAAATTAGCCCCCATATCCCAAAGAGAAAATCTACAAAGACAAACTTATAGCTGTAATCACCATTTGTTAAGAACACCTGAACAACTGTCTTCAAGGATAGACTGAGGCAAAACATTCTCTCCACCAGGGCAGATACAGATAAAACTGTCATGAATGGCATGAAAATGTTTGGTGATTAGTGGGTCTTGGGATCTAAAAAGGATGATGCACAGAAAATGTCAAGGAGAAAAAGAAGAAAATTCATTACCACACAGTGCCTAAAAAAACCCCATTAGATTATTCATTGCTATCAAAGACCGTATTGTTCACTGAAATTACTCAGCTTCCCTCTTCAGGAGGAAAACATTACAATGTTGTACAATGCTTAGGAGGGAAGGAGTGTTCCCCAACAGCCTGACAGTCCCTCTCTATGAAATACTAACACATCAGGGGTCACTAAGGATATAGACATGGAGGAACAGCCCTTAAATTCTTAAACAGGAGTTCTAATTGTAAGCAGTTATGTGTGTGTGCCTGTTATATCTACGTTTTTCAAAGATGCTTCTTTGAGTGTAAATTCACATTTACTTGCTTTAAACTTCTTTCATTTACTGTTTTTCATTTGTATTCAGCTAGGAAAATTGCTCAGAGTCCACCACAAACACAATACACTACTAAATTTGCTGCTCAAACTTATGTATGCAATGAAAGGTCTGCAGCCTCACAAAGCAGTAAATACACAATGACACAAGAAAATCTCCTTTCATTGAAGTTGGTTGAAGTCAAGGATATAGAAAAAGTGTTTTCAAAAACATTTCTTCTCCAAAACACATACATTAGATTGTAAGACAGGAAGAACCACTGTGCTGCTGCAGAAATGCAGCAAGATTAAGGTTAAGACACGGCTCAGCAAATCTGTTCATAGACAGCTTACACACCAGACATCCCAGGGTAGCTCAGAGATACCCTCCCTCACCCTGAGTCCCATGTCCTGCCTTCCCCAGTCTCCAAGAAATTGTAGCTCCTGAGCAGGCAATGGTAGCTTTGTTCTCCACAGCCCTTGTTGGACTTCTATGGCATGAACTTGTCCAGCCACATTTTGAGCCCATGAAAACATCAAGTATTTACAAATCCCTGTTGCAAAGAGCTCCTGGCCCATGACGCTACATTGCAAATGATAATTTATTAGAAGAAAGTTTTTCCTGGACAACTGCAGACGTTCCAGTTAAAACCAGACTGAAAGAGAAACCCTAAAGCATCAAAAAGACCAAGGGCTTATTTGGAATACAGGGGAGCTGGATTAAAATCTCTGCTCCAAAACTATATTTGCATCTGAATGTCCCACCAGCCCAGCGTTTGACCTGAATTTGGGTATTCTGCTGCCATTATCTACTAGTATAAGCTATTGGAGCTGTATCAGTTTCTCAATCTGGTTGACTATACCAGTTTCTGCATATCTCTTGGGTTGGGGAAAAGGAGTCTTGGGACCCTGTGGTCAGGTAAGACACAGCTTAAAGTTTCTTCCTTCCCTGGAAAATCTGAAGCCACCCAAGGACCCACTGCAAAGGAGGACACAGAATCAAGAACAATCCAGGTTGGGAGGGACCTCTGGAGATTGCCCAGTCCAGCCCCTGCTCAAACCAGGCCTGGTTTCAAAGCTAGTTAAGGCAGATAATAGAGTAAGGTACTATTAATTGGGGTTCCCAAAGCAGTCCACTTTTTGGGTAGACAATCCCTGAGTAGGTGAACTCAATATATGAAGGGAATGGGCTCCCAGTAACCAGTAGGTTATGGCTCCTGGGAAACGCAGGTGTGGAGTTTGTGTCTCCCATGGCCAAACTTGTCAGTGCTTCCACTAGGCTGTCCTTCAGGGAGTCTTCATCCACCTCTTATTCCCAAATCCTTTATTTCATCTAAACACCAATGGTAAATGTTTTTAAGTGTCATAGTTTCTGAGGAATAGAAGCCTAATTACCTGCCTGGAAAGGTTTAGGCAGAACTGGGTATCTCCCTATCAATCCATAAGGCCAGTTTTCAAAGCCAATATAGATCTTTATTTTAACAAGGCACTTCTGAAAAGTTCATTCTCCACCCCATCCCCACAAGCCACCACCTGAAACTACATCATAGGCTGAGTCCCAGCCTGCCCAGGAGATTGTTTGCTTAAAACAAGTCAGTGATGCCTGCAGCAAACTGTACCAGGCAAGGGCCAGACCCCGGTGCACATGACAGCAGCGAGAGCGGTTGGCTGACGCTCACCCCTCAGCTGACCAGCCTGACCATTATGTAAAATTCCTCAGACGGAGATGAGGCATTCCCGGTTAGACACAGACAGTCTGAGGAGCAGCTGGATGCAAAACCCGCCTGGGAAGAGGTGGGGATTTATGAATAGACCCCTCCACCTCCCCACATGCCTACACCGACCTGCTCTGATGCCCTGCTCTGCCAGAGCCTCCCTCCAGCTGCTCACACAAAGTCATCCATGAGCAGCAAGTTCGCTGAGCTCCAGCTCAGGTAGAAGATAACTGGGCACTAGTGACTAGAGTTAAGCACTTTCTCTCCTGTGCTTCTGAGCTTCTCAGCGTAATGCACTGGGAAAAATAATTCCAGCAGGAAAATGTATCTGCAGGGTGAAACATCAATTTATAAAGTAAATTAGCCACATTCAATACACTATGAAATCTTAAAGTAAATCAAGCAAGGGCATACAAGCACAAGACTGTCGATTTTGAAAAAATGTGTTAGCAGTTGTAAAAGCAAATGTAAAACACCAGCACAAAAAAAAAGAAAAAAAAAAAAAAAAGAAAAAAAGAGGCTTTTGCTTTTAACAGATTGTAACAGATTGAGTTTATTGTTGCAAAAGTCAGGTCCTTGACTGTAGCTTGAGCCATGTTTGAGGGTATTTAAGGCTCTCCCAATAAGTTTTCTTGTGCCTATTAGTAAGTGAGTGTGTTCAGCTGCTTCATTTCCTACAGAAGCGCTTCTGAAGTGTCTCTTCCTCTCCCTCCCTCACCAATTTTCAGGAGCTTTATCTTTGAGGCACACAGCTGTCTCATCCTTGTATATCCCAAGGCTTACTCTGGGTTTTTTCCAATTTTTCCAGTGATATTTGTATGCAAGGCCCTCTAATTAGCCCACTGCCATTCACAACTGCCACATAAAATTCTCCCTGCTACTGATGAGACAGAGCAAGAAAGTTTAGTTGCCTAATCAGGAAATGAGAAGCAAATAATTATAAAATTATCTGGTGACAGGTTAAAAAAAAAAAAAAAAAAAAAAAGACTTTAATAAATAATCCCATGAACAATGGACAATAAAATATTACATAGTCCAGTGCAAGGCCTGAGACCAGAGCTGGCCTCTGGCTTTGGGGCAGCCCCAGAGCACCTCAACATGAGCAAGTCTCTCTCCATTATACTGGACTAAACATTTTTCAGGGGTCATTATTTCAATCAGGGAAAAGTGGTGATATCAACTGTAGTCCTGCTGGAGAAGAGCTCTGTGTAGGCAATCTCTGGGAGGCTGCTGAGAACCGCAGTCCAGCTGTAGCAGTAGCTGAATGAGGTTCAGCTCATTTCCCAAATTCAAAACTCTGGTGGCTAAGCTGCAAGTTGCATCATCACAGCAATATTAGCAGAAAGCAGTTTTGTTGGGGTGAGCAGAATAGCTGGGAACTAGTGGGAAGAAAAAAAAAAAAAAAAAGAAAAAAAAAACCAAACCCAAAACAAAAAAAACCCAACAACAACCAAGAAAAACCACACAGAACAAACTGCTAACCCTTTGTGTGAAGCAACCAGAGAGACCATAGCCCAGTCTATTAAAAAAGAACAATCAATACTGTTGTCAGTTTTGAAATTACAACTTGTAAGGCTGTAACAAGGCTCATCAGGCCAAGAAGCTTATGTAATTAGAACAGAAATGTAGCAGATGGATTTTCTTTGTTAAATTAAACTAATATTTGTAATAATACATGTAAAAGAGGTTAAGTTCTCTTCTACAAGCAGTTTATGTCAGAGAAGAGAAATGGTTAGAGGAGACCTCAAGCATAGCATCCACAGGGTGTGCTGGTAGTTTTATAGATCAAATAAATGCAACAATGATTAGCCCTCCCAAGAGAGTAAAAAAAGTCATGTGTTCATGCAAACTAGTAAAAGTCAATGAGCATCAAATGAGACCTCTCCAGTGTTGAGCCAGCCGACACTGCAAGCCTCCAAAGTGACATAGGACCATGGAAGAAGAGAAGGGTATCTGCTGTCAGTGGGGAGAAGGCTGGCAAATGGCAGGCAGACAGAAAAAAATCTGTGGAGGACAAGTGCGTCCATACCCTTGTCCTATGCCATGTAGCTAATGAATCTTTTATAAGACTTCAGTAGCCCCTGGATCAGGTACTTTTTGCGATTACTGAGGATCTATTTTAAAAGCCAAACTGGTCTAGTGGAAAGTGTCCCTAATAGTGGTAGGGGGGTTGAAACTAGATTATTTTAAGGTCCCTTCCAACACAAACCATTCTGTGATTTTGTGATTCTCTGAGAGAGAAGTCCAGAGCCCCAGAAATCCCCACTGTGGCTGATGCTACCTATTATCAAAGTCCCCTCTGCAGTACTTGTTTTTCTTTTCTTTATAAGCTCCTGAAATACTGCAGACCTGATACCTAAATCCATTGAATGCTGCAGAAGTATTTCTGCCAGTCTAAGTCTTCCCTCAATAGGTGTCATGAAGATGGCTTCAAAACAAGGTAATGCATGCAAGAAAATGTCATCAATCAACCAGAAGATGCTGTACCCTGCATAGAAGCGGGTTGATCCATTCATTTGCTGAACAGGATGCAACTTTTATTTCATTCTAGGCTATCATTTTTCCTCTAAGAAGACACCCCTTTTTCTGCCCTTTTTGATAGGAAAATGCTGGGTGCAGTTATATTCCTGCAGAGATACAGAATTCCAATATTTTCAACAAGACCACAGATCTAGGATCAGGGATAAAGCATGGAAATGTGAGGAGCATGGAAATATGAGGAACATGGAAGCCCAAATGTTGATTTATGACTGAATACAGTGTTTATGTTCAACACATCTTGGAATGGATGGTTTTGACAGCTCTGTGTAGCTCTTCTAATGAACGTAGAATGTTTTCCTTCTCTCAGGCAAATTAAAATACCAGTGGGTTTATTTCTCTTTCCTGTTTGATCTATTCCTAGCTGGACACAGATTTTAGAGCAGATTATGATCCTACAGTGACCACATTAGAAAAGCAAACGTTTGCCAACCATTACCACATGGCAGATAACGCTCCATTTGCCCCTGCTCAGAGCAGTGATACTTACAGTGTGCGCCTGTAAGAAAACAGTAGAATTATTGCAGTATTCTAGCTCCTTTGCCCAAAAATTGTAGGAAAGGTCATCCAACCTTTGGTACACAGATTTCAGTAATTTTCTTTTGCAAGTAGGACAGGCTGACAGGGTTTAGTAAAGCTCTTGAAGAAGAAACCGAGTCATCATTGTGTCATAGGCAAACTTTATTGCACTGTTAACACAATGTGGTAATATTTGCTCTTGTCTCAATTTCAGATTTTTTTTCCCTTTGTTTTTAATTTAATGAAATAACCTGAACTGGATACAGTCACTACTCTTCCCCTAAAAAACATAGTGGCTGTGTGGCTATTCTGCAAAAGTAATTTACCAATACCCCAGCAGTTTCATCTATTCTGTGAGAGAGACAATGGCCAAATCTTAACAGTAAGAACCTGAAGGCTTTCTGCTGTAACAGGATTTAGTAATAACTTTTAATTGGCAGTCCAAAGTTAATCCTCAGGGGAAAAATATGGTCTGGCAAAAGCACCCAGTCACAGAAAGAAAAATAAAATTCATTAGACTGTGGGATTTTTTCTCAGTCTTTCTGCAACTATTGTTATTGGGAAAAATTATAGAAATAATTGTTGCATTGTCTTGGAGTAACAAGGCTCTTCTTATGTGATACATTTTATCCCTTTTGTAGTTTATTTCTCTACTGATGAAAAAGAGGGCAAAAGTTTAAGTTTCTTGGTACTCCTAGTAGGCTTTAGCTTTATTTAACACACCTTCTGAAGGGAAAATCATAGCCAAATCCTTTAGACTAATACTCTGTTCTTCCTTTTTTGTCCCTTAACAGCAGTTCCACATGTCCACAAGCCTAAATATTTCTTCTGTTTCTACTCAAACAGTATTCTCAAAGGCTTGCAATGAGGAACCATTTCTCCTCCTAGATTTAGCTGTAGGAAAAGCCCATAACTCAGACAGATCTTCTCATTAATTCACCAGGATCTGTTCAGCCCTAAATTTCAGCAATACTGACATCCCTTCTTTGTTCCAGTGATGTTTAAGACTAACTCATGGTGACCTGCTTAACTCAGAATAAAGCATATGGGTGCTTCAAGAGAGAGCTGGTGAGGTCCAAATTAGCCTCCTACCGATAGATCAAAGTCTGCATCGAAAGCTAAGCTTTCAGCAGTGATTCAGGAGCTGCCCTCATGAAGCTACCAGCAATTCTGACAGTAGCATTTGAGAAAATCAACATTTTTTGTGAGAGTTCAGGTGGCAAATAAGTGTCTGCTTTCCATCTGTGACCATTTCAAGAAACACAAAAAGATTCCTACACATCAGCTGAACAACATCTTTTGAAAGCTGCAGCTCTTCAACAAGTTTATACAATTTTATACAAGTAATAGTTTGTATTCTAAAAAAAATGAGTGTATTAATATTCCCCATAAATATTATGTAGCTACATTTACGTGACTAATCCGCTGACCTCTTGCCTTGAGTTTCATTGAAAACCAAATGTTCACAGATAATTTGTAAAATCTCAAGCTCTAGGGAAGCGGGACAGTTTAAGCCTCTCCCTCCTGCAGCAAAGGCAGAGCTGAGCAGAGCAGAACAGACCAGCCCATTGTTGGTCTGCAGACCACTCTCTTGCTGGCAGACTGCTCCAGCAAGATGACTGGAAAAATCACAACAGCTTGTTACAAATCCAGCCAACATGAGTAAAATCCATGAAAAGGAATGCTTCAGAAAAGTAATGGGAGTATATACTTGCTTCATTCATTTTTCATTAATTCATTTTACTTTAGACATGTATGCACTCTACAACATCCCTGTTATCTCAACAAGCAGACCTAAACAGAGTTTTTAAACATTAAGATGTATGTTTCGCAGAACATCTAGCCCAAAAAGTAAGCTTCCCTTGCATATAAATAGAATAGGAGGGGAAAAAAAAACAAACATAAATTAAAAATTGCAGTAAGTTTAAGTCCCTTAAAGAATCTACAATCTAAAGTAAGTTAAAACAACATTTTAAATATTTAATACTCTGGGAAAGTTTAATATTTGAGACAATGTAAAGGTAAAAGAAAATGTAACTAAAAGAACCATCAAATATAACATATGCTCAATGTGTCTCATTGATGTTTTAAAAAGCTGAATGCTGTACATACAAATGCTTTCCTGAGACCCTGCACTATTTGCAAAATTTAACTAATTTTTAATAAGTAGTATTTTATTGTACATATTAAAACTCCTCTCAAAATAATAGAACTAATTAAACTATTCTAGAAAACATTTCTGATAGAAAGATTGCATTTTACCTGCTTTTTTGAAGAATTCTTGAAGCGGTTCTTTTGTTTGAAAATAAAAACCTCCAAAATAAAATAAAAAAATAAAAAATAAAAAAAAAAAAGGAAAAAAGGTGCACAGAAGTTAAAAATAAAAGACTTGGTTTAGCTGAGGGAGCCGCAAGATGCCTAGTGTTTTCTGAATAGAGAGTTTATTTGGGTAAATTACTTTGTCGCTGTGGAATTCAGCTCAGTTCTTTGTAGTAAGCATCTCTGGATGAGGAGAGAGAGACATTGCATCCTGTGCACGCTCATAAATGAAGCAGGAATTCCCAGATTTACCATCATGTGATTTCAGTGAGGAACTAGCACTCGACTTACTCCCAGCACCAGTTACTCCCTGCCCAAACACAGCTCCTTAGAAGCCTGAGCTGGTTGCAACAAGTGACAAAGAGAAAGAGTACACAGACCACGGTTACCTTCACTCAGCAGACTTCACGTGCTGCCCTGAGTTTGGGCAGGAGACTGGAAGAGAACAGAGCAGAAGTTCCATTGTTAAACTGCCACAGAAGTTATGAAAGAGCAGATTTCACTATGAAAAACTGGTCGTATTTGAAAGGGGGGAAAAATTTAACTTTTTCTGCCATCAGAAAGTACTAAAATAATTATTCTGACAAACACTCAATCTCATTCTTTATACTAGAATTTCAAAGATTTATGAATTACACTGCAGTACTCAAGGCAATGTTAAATAAGCACCACACAGACAAACTCTTTTTGCCTGCATATCAGAAAAATACTGATAAAAGATAATATAATCTACATTCTCCATACAGTATATGCCAACTGGAGAAACAGAAGCTACATTAATATCATAGCTACAAGCAGAATAACACAAAGGAAAATAACACAAAATTCATTTTTCACAAAGACAATGATGATACTGACATTTTACTTAGAAGAACTGCATATTATTAAGTAGTAATGATGGTTTCTGCTAGCTGTGCCTTCCTAAAGAAGCAATTGTTCTTGAAAGATAAGTAACCATTTTTGACCTTTTAAGAGGCAGGGATGAGCACTGCCAGCTCCCTCGGGATTATCCATAAGGTCATCAATAGTTATCTCCAATGTTCTCCTTTGATGTGCATCATGCATGTACATCCATGGCCTGTTTCTTCTCTCTTGCTGCTGGGGAGAGGCACGTACTACATAAGTCTGGTGAGGAAATGTCATAAAGTGGACCATTATGCAGTTTCTATTAAATTATTCTATTTGTGCTGTTGCTGGAGGTACTTAATTGTCCAAAAGTATGTTTTTCAAAGCTTTTTTTTTTTTTTTTTTGTAGGCTGTTGAGTACAGTGGATGCTCTTTTATTGTAAAATAGGTTCAAATTTAATCTGATAGTCTACAAACACCAAGGTGTCAATAGCTTAGGCTCTAGGAAGTTCTTTACACCCCTGTAACTCAAAAAGTGCCCGGTTATGTTTTGCGAATGCAGCTCTATTCATACCTCCAGTATCACAGGACAGCTGCTCCCTGATTTCTCTAGCTTGGCAACAGACCTGCTAGTGTGAGAGAGGCCTTTTTATACACAGAAAACATAATTTCCATGAAAATATTAATTTAAAGATAGATTAAAAACATACAGGTGTCCTCCCATCCAATTTTATGCGGACAAGTGAATCCAGTTCTCCTTTTGAAGATTATTCTGATACAAAAAAAGAATTCCTTTACTGAGATAGATTTTTCACCTCCAACTTTATAATCATTTATTCGTGTTTCCATTGCCTAAATGCTTCAGCCATGGCTGAAGACCCCAAAGCTGGAGATGCTGTAAAAACACAGAACAAGATGAAATTTCCTTCTATACAGATGGTGTAAAACACAGAAGACAGCAAACAGGGTAAGGAGCGAGAAAGACATCACTGATCTGCACAGTAATTGCAGCATTTCAAGAGGACATACATCAAAAAGGATGCAGACTATTCCATTTGCCATAAGAGTGCACCAAGCACCCATCAACTCATTTACCCTTCATTTCCATTAAGATTTGTGCTACATCACTGAGATAGCCATATTAACAGTGGAAGGCCAGGCAGAAATTGCAGGAAGTAAAAAAAAAAAAAAAATATTTCCTGTGAAGTTTGTATGTTAAATAAGCAACTTCATGCACTCTAGTGAAATAGGAAATTAAAGTCATGTTTTTACATCTCTTTCCTATAAACCTTTAACTGGAGACGTAGCCATAGAATTGAGAGCATTTCCTGGTAAATGTAGAACTAGCCTAAAATCTGCATATAAATTTGTGATCATTTGGAGGGCACTGTGCATACTGAAACTACAAG
>NW_010326525.1:44972-106261 GCF_000700745.2 Antrostomus carolinensis | reverse complement strand
GCTGATGCCATGGACTCGCTGTGCTCTTTCAGACTTTCTGAAACTGTGTACACCACTGGGTTGGAAAGAGCTGCAGCTCTTTCAATCCCAGGTTATAAGAAGCCTGAAATAGTCAAAGCTACACAGATGAGTGTACTGAAGAGATTAACTGAAGTAATTCCCACCAGTCTGCAGAAGCAGAAGAAACTTACTGAGGTGGTTTAACTTGATGGGCAGCCAAACACCAAACAGCCCCTCTTTCACTCTCCTTCTCCAAGGAATAGGGGAAAGAATTGGAGGGGTAAGGGTAAGGAAACTCATAGGTTGAGGTAAGAACAATTTAGTATTTGAAATAAAATAAAACTTAAGATAATAATGACAAGAATAATGGTAATAATAGTAATAATAAAATATAAAAATGAGTGATGCACAGCACAATTGCTCACCACCTGCCAACCATGCCCGGCCCATTCCAGTATAATGATCCTGGAGGAGCATCAAAAAATGCCCAGCATCAAAAACAGGAGCTAAGGTATCCTTAGGAAAACCAGATGAAGGTGACCTCAAGACACGCAGGATGCGTGGGACAAAACAAAAATGGGAAGCACCTTGTGAGCACCTTATGGTAGAAAGGGGTTCCAGAAGTAGGTTAGCTGCAGATCCTGCTCAAACAGCAGCTGAGAAGACCTGAAAGACTCCACAGTTCAGAAGGAGAAGACACCAGATGCACTTCAGTAGCCTGGAGTTATGTCTTGAGAAACTGAGGCTGATGTCTGAGCATGATGAGAAACAAGAGGGAAATGTAGGTAGGGTTTATTATTATTTTCCTAGATCCATAATGCACAGGCAATAGGAACTTAGCAAAGCATATAAAACCAGGCAAGGCTCCCCTCCCAAAGCCATGCAGATCAGGAGATGTAGGGCCAACATGAAGACAGGTCTTAACCAAAGTTGTAGCACAACAGGAACACCAAGTATGGGAATGGCTTTATGGGTTATAGAGCTGCAGGTGTCAATGCAGAGGCTGGAGTATAAAGCAGGTAGAAGTCTGAAAAGGCTGAATCAATAAAATGAGTCTAATCAGTTGTTTAAAAAGTCTATTCCTAGCCAGACAATCAAAGGATGGCTGAGGGGAAGAGGCAGAGGGGAGAATACAACCAGTGGACAGCTGGGGCAGACAGGCTTACAAATTAACATTGGAAAGCAGAGAGCGAGGACGTGTCCACAAAAAGATCCTGTTGAACACTGAAAGGTTGGAGGCATCTCAGGCTGTCAGGAGTGAACAGGACACTGAAGGTCACACAATTATTTTGCTTCCTTAATTCTACTAGCAAATTTAGGAAAAAAACAGCAATATAACTCATATAATTGCACTAGAGAAAGTGGTGCTTAACATATACCTCAAGTCTCTGAGAACAATGCATTCAGCATGCTGCTGAGGAACTACATGGAAGATCCTACTTTGTGCTCGCAGAAGAATCTGCAGTGGGAACAAAAACAAGCAAAAAATACTAGTAAATTATGAAATCACATCTAGAAAAAACTGCAGAGGGAAAGCTGTGATGTTGCTCGGTTTGACTTAGGATCTCACATCCTTAAGTCTGTACAGCAGAGCTAAACGGGATCTGGACTCAAAATAATCACTTTTCTAATACGGAGTTTTGGAACTTCTCAGCTTCCACAAATTAATACTGACCAGAGCTAGTTGGCAAACCAGGTTTAGTTTTGGTTTCATTATCTGTTTTTTTCAGAGCAAAATCATGGTTTACAACACCTCCTATAAATGTTCTCATGGAGAAAATTACCATGTGCTTCTGTTGTTCAAGTTAAGATAAATAAATAAATAGATAAATAAATAAGATCACAGCCCATGTATGCTCAGCAAGTTCCTGCTGTAGCCGTGGATGAACACTTGTTTCTCAGTAGGGAATAGCAGGCCTGCAAACAGGCTGGCTGTTGTGTGAAACTTGTGCAGCTCAGACCGACAGAGAGGGGCTTTCGCATTCCTGACGGACTTTCCAGACTGGAGAGCGATGCCTTCCCAACCCCGGGGGCCGGGGGGCAGGGGCGCAGTGGAGAAGCCCACTGGCAGTGCCCTCCACCCACAGAAGGGGTGACTTCTCCACCCACCCACCATCTCATCCCCTCCTGCTGCGCTGCCTTCGCTGTGTGAAAGCTGGGTGTCTCGTCAAACCACTGTCCTGCACTTCAAATAAAGATACAGACATCTCTAATGGACAAATCATCTCGGTCTAAAGTAGGAAGGTGTTCCTGATGGCAATGTTGAGGTGACTACGTGAAAGCCACAGGTCTAAACTCCCACTTGTACTCCCTGGATGCACAGGGTCACTGCAGGCGGCAGAGTGAGAAAAGGACACCCTGACTACAGGAAGGTGTCCACTGCAGGATGAGATTAAAAACTCTCCAGCCTGTATCAATTGTACTGATTAAGACTCTGCATCCCAGGCAAATTCAGCCTAAAAGACTCTATGATTTTACTCAGTGTTGCGTGAAAAGGGTGGTAAAGCAATTTAGCAGGAAAGAAACCCCCTTGCGTTCCAATTCACCCTCAGATAACTGGAAGAGCTGGGGGAGGCTGTGCTTAAATCCTGAGTGATGCCCAATCGAGCACTATCGGTCCGACAGCTGCGGATGCACCAAATAGTGTGCTGCACTCCCATGCCCACGATTTATGGACCTACATGGCTAAACCTGCAGAATTTAGCAGTGTCCTGCTGAGCACGGGTCAGTTGGGGTGGCTGGTTACGGATGGACACAGTTCGAGGAGACACCACAAGTCTGGGCACGCCAGTGCCAGATCCACTTGATAGTGTCCCACACCCATCGGCCAGTCACAATCTATGGACTCTCACGGTCTCATCAGGCAGCAGCCCAGCAAGAAATTGTGCAGCAACTCTGTAAGCAAATAAAAGCACCTTTAATAGAACAACAGGATTAATACAGATTCGTATGGATTGCCAGTGATAAACCACTGTCTGCAGAAATAAATGCTTTTACTGAGGTTACAAATTACTAACACCATTAATGGTAGCAGGATGTTAGGTTACTACAAAGCTCTGAGTTAGTAAAGGATTTCTCCAGAGTTTTCTAAGTGTGCAAGACAGGAGTTCTCAGCTGAGTCTAAGTCTAGATCTAAGTCTAAGTCTTACCCAAAGGTGTCCCAATGGGGTTGAAGAGAGGCTCAGCCCGTCGGCTGGCCCCAGGGGTCAGAGGTCTGCAATGGTGTCGTCCCTGACTAGACCACGATGATGTCTTCCTTAATTCCCCCCTTTCTTGGGGCTATTCTTATACTATTTTTCTACCTGCAAGGTGGAGCTTGAGTGACTGTAGTCATACCTTTACAGTGATTGGTAAAAGGCACTTCCATTCCCCTTTCATAGTAGAAATTATCAAAACTTAGAGATGCTCTCTATGAGGGGGAAAGAGGGGGGTCAGTGGTATGGAGTTATGGTTTTGTCAAGGTCCACAAAGAGGGGTAGTTGTCGGAAAGGAGTGCTAGCAGTTGATCCAGAATCACAGATAGACCATACATCAAGCCTTGTACCATGCTGCGATTGAGACAAGAGCTGGAAAGCAAGCCCCCACTGTCTTCCATCTCTTGTTTTTTCCTTGATAAGCAGCAGGCCTAGTGGGGAGGCAGCCTGGGGGAAGATTCTTCACATGCCAGCTGTAATTTTCCCCTGGGATCGTCCTCAACACTGTACCTTCCCTTAGTGTGTGGACACAACCATTTTCTGATTTTTAGTTACCTTCAGCAATTACTCCACAACATGTGGGCATGTTCATCTCAGACACCTAGATTTAGGAGGCAGGAAGACTTAGGTGACACAGTTTAACTGTTCCCTGGAGGGAGATGCCTACATTTCCTGCACAACAAATGGGAAAAGGGAGATGCCTTTGCAAGGGGTCTCTCTAACCTATTTGATTAGGGAACTATTTGATGCCCCTAAGGCAGGTGTCCACATTCACCACACTGCAGCTGCATCCCTGTTCCCTGGAGGTGCACTGAGCAAATGCACACCAGGCTCCCACAAACCTGAGACCAGCTGTGCCTAGGCCCTTTCTCATCTGCCTTATCTGGTCCTTTCTCCTTTAGCTACCATTTTTCTATCTGTATGCTCCTCGCTCTTCTTCTTTCTGACCCCTGTGAGGCCATGCCTGCAATAGAGATGAGATCTGGAGGGGTGAAGGATGGTGAGAGGAGTGGAAGTGAGCAGAACTGGTGAAAACACAGGGGCAGAAAAGTCCATTTGCTCAACGCCAAACACCAATCTGAATAGCGTAACTTTTTTCAGAAGGGGAAGTAGAAAGGCAAAAGACATGAGGGGGCACAAAATCTAGTCTGTAGTTTATACCATCTAGCAAACCACCATGCAAACCACCTAGCTGTAGCGAGTGTGACAACTGGCTGGCTTCCTCTACAGTTACTGAACAGGAACAGGACAGTTTTCCAGCAACACTGACTGCTCGATGCTAGGTTAATAACTGGATGTTGATTTGCCATCTTGAATTGACCATCCAAGAAGCCTGTGCTGATATATGCCAGAGCTGAAGAAAACAAACGCAATCAACTATCAAAATTAAATGAAAGTTATTATGAACCTCTATTATTGGAGGTCTCTGAGTGTCTCATGTCAAGCCACAGCTTTCATCACCCTGGTCAGCCCAGCACTGAGTTGTGCCTCGCCAGAAGCAGGGGCGCCTGCAAGGAAGAGCAGAACACCCATGAACTTCTGATACTTGCTCACAGCATGCTGCTGTCAAGGAGACAGGCACCCATAACAGCCCTGTGGTCTGTGCCTGAATCCACTGTGAAAGACTCCACACACCAGATCATGGGATGCAGTCAGGGAGGGATGCAGATCACAATGGTACCCTTTCAGCTCTAGGCCCTGAAAGGTGGCATTCACTGCCCATCCGACATTGCTCCTGCTCCCGGCCATAGCCCCCGGCCGTTGGAGCTGCCCCATACGCCATATGCTGCCCATCTTTGCAGGCCAGGGAGCTGCTGGGCATCTATACCTTGCTTCAGGGGCCCAAGGACAGGAGAGCAGCATCCAGGTGACACACAGAGGGCTACTAGGACCATTACATGACTCTCTATAAGAAGACGCAATTACAAGAGTAAACACCCTTTTATGCATGAGCACATACGTCAAAACAAGCATGAGACAGTACTCATTGCACAAGAGAAACTTCATGTTCAAAAGTCAACCCATATCCTTAGGGTTAATCATAACTCAGCTGAGGCAAATACAAAGATAAATCTTTATCTGTGCAGATCTCTCATCTACATAGAGAAAAAAACAGTGAGCTGGTCTCCACATCTACTGCAGAACAACTGCAAATGCCTCCCCTCCACTTCCAAACCCTGCACTGGTCTGGAGCGGAGCAAGAAAAATAAATACTCCAGGACAGTTATGCTGGTGTCCATACAGAGGCAAACCTCAGTCTTCAATGTGGTTACGAAGCCGCTATTTCTGTGTGTGAGGCAGAGCGGAGAATATGTCTCTGGCAGACATGAAACTAATTTGATTAAACTGGGAAGTTTTCTGAATTTTTCATGAAAGAAGGTATTTGACTGCTATGACCTTTCAGAAAAATTTAACAGTGATTCACAAGGTTTTTTCTTTCCATCAAAGTTACATATTCCTCTCCTATTTTTTTCCATATGTGTATAATTAATAATAATATATAATGATAATTAATGATACATACTTCATATACGATTCTGCTAGGAAAGTTATAACATTATTACACATTACCTACCGTGTCCCATTCCCATCTCACGGAATCCGTCATATTAGTCTGGTTGAGCAGAAACACCTCTACCCCTGCAGGGTTTAATTCAACATTTACCAAACTGGTGAAAAGAATTTTCTTTCCTGGCTCTTTAAAGCATAGCTAGCTCCCATAAGCTCAGCTGTAAGAACATTCCTCATCTCCATGCCGGACTTGGATGGAGGAGAGGTATATTTCACAAGACAGTGTTTCATCTCACTTCAGGTTTTGTTTCTGATCTTTTACTCTCCATGGGAAAGGAGCATTCATGTCTTTGGGAATGGCAGAGATGTCTCACATTAACATCGCCAGGGTTGTTAAAAGGTCCAGACCCAGTAATGCCCACTGGCTTTTTTCACCTTCTCTGTTTCTATCATCTGCTATATTGGTTTTTTGTGCCACCCACAGACTTTGTCAGATCTCTTCAAGAGGTAACTCATCATGAGTGACTGAGGCCTTTCACTTCTTTAAGGGTCCAGTATCCTATAACAGAAAACTGTAGGATTATAATGACTGATTAAAAATTTAGTAAAATCTCTATTCACCAATGTAACTCCCATTAGACCAAAAGCCATACCAAAAGGAAACCAGCTCTATGCCATCACCAGGGGTGTTCTCCAGGGACTGTTGCCAACCTTGCATTTCTGAGTTACATGCAAATACTCAACTCTGAATGGTGGATTCCATCACACAGGGTGCTGAGGACTGCTCAACATTGGCAACCAGAAGTCCATCTCGGTGGTAGCAAAGCATCATTTCACTTCATGACAATTCACTATGAGCTTAACAAATAATAATGATCTTAAAAGTCTTTTCCAACCAAAGTGATTCTATGATTCTATAACTCACCAGATGAAAGACCTCCATCATGCCAAAATCCCACCCTGCATAGTATAGCCCTTTCTCAGAGCAGTCTGTTATCCTCAAGATAGTTGATGTTTAACCCAGAGCAGATACCTTGCAACCCCTCCCAACACAGCAGTATCACAGTTATGATGTCATTATTAGGAGCTGTTGTCTTCTTCAGGCAACAGACAAGTTACTGAAAATTCATTAAATTACCCCAAGACCAGCCATATCAGTAAATGAGTGCTCAGCAATTCACCTCTTTCCTAAAAGCAGGAGGAAGGCTGGATCTAGGCTCTGATGAGTAGAGGGAACACTAACAAATCGTGCAAACACTATGGTCTCAGAGTAGTCTGAGACCACAAAATAATCTGAATCTCTCAGAGGTGCCACAGAGCAGCTGTTTCACCATCTCCTGTAAGGCCTTAGGAGCAATCGTCATCACTCTGTAAAAGAAAAGAGGGTGATAAGACAGTTTGTACCAGTCCCAAATGGGGAGAAACAGGTTGTGCAGCCATCTTTCAAATTAAGCAGCCTGTAAGCACGTTCTAGCTAGGGATTTTGTTCTCCCCACTTCTCCCTTCAAAGCTTTGCATAAATGGATATCCCAAAAGCACATTTTGAGCACGTTAGATGCTTCTGTGGCCAGCTACTGTAAACAATTACTTGCTCAAACTGTTTTCCATTAATCGTCTCTACATTCTCTAACTCTTACATCTGTGGCAAACAATACCCAGATGAACATTCATTTGTTTATAAACATATGAGGGTGATCCCACTTGCATTTCTTGGCCACGGTTATGCTGACCACGTTCTCCCCAACTCTTATGACTTGATGTGACACAAGTAATGACAGTCACCTTTGGCCTACACTTTCCTCTTCCCACTCAGTGCTCACCACTCTGAGGCTACTTTCACGGACACAGAGATATACATTTTACATGACTGGTGAGCATTGGTGCCGTTTGTCCTTGCTCCCTTTTCAGGATGGCAGCCTTTCTATTCTAGACGGGATGAGCCAATTCTCTGCAATGCATCGCCTGCCAAGAACAAAGCCTTGGCTCCATCAAAGAAATGCGTGTAGTCCTCCTATGAGATCACTTTTATCAATGTAGCCTATGTGTTGAAATGGCTTTTCTGTACAACACAGGAACTTTGATCTCCTCACTCCCAGTCCTGTGCCTTAACCACAGAGGAAGCTTGCAAACCTCACACAAATCCTGACAGAGTGGGCCTACTCTCATCTATGGTTGGAGGTACTGCATCTTGCCCTCTTAGCTTTCACTTCTGCAGGAAGGAGCTCGGTCTCATGACACGGGAGCCAAGTCATTAGCCTACTGCCTGCAGGCCGTACCCTCCCAAACATACATCCAGACTGCTGGCCGCCTCTGTGCCTCTCTACAGATCTTCCAGCTGTCCACCCAGTCCTTGTCAGACACACACCAACACTATGAAACTGCTCTTGAAGAGAACATTTCACCCTGCTGGGTATGAATCTTTGCACAGTTGCCGTCAATACTGACATTTAGATGCTCACTTCTCCACACCTCAGCGATCATCTCCAGATAGGTCACCATACAGCTATCTCCTCAGCAGCATAGCCAATAAATCATGTCTGGCCATACTTGCAAGGGTATGTGGAAGGAGAGTGTCCATTCCTTTGAGGGTACCTGGTCAAAGGAGCCATAAAAAAGAACAGCGACAAACCTGACCAACACATGATAAGGGAGATCAAGATGAAAATGAATCAGGTCAGTCACTCTAATTGGTAAGGATGTGTGGAGCATGGGAATGCTATTTTATCAGTCAGGAGGAGAAGGAAAGGGAGGGAAACACACAGAGCCCTGAAACCTGAACAATTACCATTAACAAACACAGAAAGCTGGTCAGTCACAGTAACTGATGGGCTAGCAAGAACCTACAGGCAAACTGGCACTTTGCAACTGAGAGGGATGCAAACCTGAGGGTCCAGGCTGCTGGAGGGAGTGGGTGGGACTGTGCCCACTGATGAGGGATGTGCAGGGGAAGGGGAGCAGGAGGGACAGAAGGAGCAGACAGAAAAGGGTATAAAAGGGGCCAGTCGCATATAAAACAGGGCTGATCAGTAGGTTTGTCTGGCTGAGCCCTGTGCCTGATCACCGCTGCCTGTCCTGTCTTCTTATAACTTCTTATTAAAGATTTACTAACCATCTCTGCATGATCACGCTCTGCCTCATGTGTATGTGTGCTGCAAGGACTGAGGGCTGGCTACTAGTGAGACACTTTGAGTGGGAGCAAAAATTGGTGCCAGCTGCTGGTACAAGTGGGGTCTCGCCATCAGCTACTGGGGTGGGCGGGGGTCTTTAACCCCTAGTCACTGGGGTGGGAACAGTGTATGTGGGATCGGCCGTGTCAGTGTCCTCTGTCTGTGTCTCTGGGACACATACACCACTGGCTCAGCCTGCAAAGGGGAAAGTAGCAGCCACATCGCTCAGCCTGGGCAGAGACCCCAGGGTGGGCTCCAGTGGCTGGGCAGGAGGGGTCCTGGGCCAGAACAGCTGGAGGAGGCACCCACACTCTTAACATCCCTTAACACTGCAGCAGCCATAAAATGTCCCACCAAATTCCTGTCACTCTGCACCCAACAGGATCAACACGTTCCCAGGCAGCTGGCTCCTAGACCATACCAGCTATTGCACAGTGTATTTTCTTCCTCTGGTACTTGTAGCATGGTCCATCATACATGTCTGCACTATTAATTCAAGTAATTTTATTACAGAGGCAACGTGACTGTTCCCTGGGTATTTCCAGGCAAAATCCCTAACCTCTCCTCTTGGTGTTGGTGACTCATTGTACAGCAGATCCACATCTGCAACCAAAATGGCTTCCTTTGTTCCAAAATAAAAAATTGTGAAGGAATCTGGGTTCTGCCCCATGTGGGTAACTCTGGTCATGAGTGCCACAGACTGGAGCTGGTCAGTGACTGCCAGGAAGAGGCAGCCCCCAGGATCACAAGAATGTGCCCGATTTGCACCATGAAAAGTCCATTTCCTTCCCAGTTTTGCCCAGCCAGTTCTCTCCCAGGAATTTTTCCTGTCCCCTGCAGGGGCACTGAGGAACAGCAACTCGGGCCCAGCCCAAATCCCACCTGGCCCCATACACAGGAATTTCACGCATTTGGCTTCTTCCTTCTCCACACAGCACTGCATAATCAATCATAATTAACTTCTGCATCGCTCAGGTCAGACAGCCCATCTCCTGTCAGCTTCACTTTGGACACGGACCCTGTCCTCTAGTTTACTTTTAAGGGTGCTTCTAAGGGGTTGTGATGAAACGGATGAAAAGGTTGAGAAGCAGCAGAACCAGGAAGAATACGTGCAGAAGTCTTAGTCAAATTTTTTTTCCAGTTTAGGACCCAATTACAAAAGAGATCTTTAGACCATACTATAGGATATTAGAGGATTTCGTATGATACCATGTACATGACTCCATATGCTCCAAACATATTTATCAAAACGCTTCTGCTGAAGCCTGTTTCTGGTCATGATGCCAGTGCACCACATCCAAATTTGCTGGAGTGAACTGATAAAGGATGACCACTATCAGGAAACAGCTGAGGATTCTGCTCTGTGTTTTTGTGAGATCTTTGCACCATCTTACTTGCTGGCCATCAGACGACTAACTGCAAAGCTGAAGAACGGTGCCTCGCAGATACACCATCAACATTCACATTTGAGACAAACATGCAAATCAGCAGAATCCTTTCCAAATATTAGGAGCATCAATTCACAAATAGCCCGTGTGTCACATTCACAGCTGAGTTGCTTTCCTGCAGTTTTCACTTAAGGTAAGGACATGACTCCACAACAGAGTAACTTTTCCACCAATCTCACACTCCTGAACCCCAGCTGAGTAGAAGAATCATGTTGCCATGTTTTAGTTAACACTGTAATTTTTGACTACAAGACTCATCTCGAGATTAAAAGGCAACATCGACAGGAAACTGCACATCTGTACATTTCCTTTAAACTAAAAAAGTGAAAATATTTTATCAACGAGACCTTTGTAAGCCACTGCTCCCCTTCTTTATAGAAGAGTGCTGTGTGCTTTAGTTTTGCACATAGCCTGCTGATAAAGATGTTTGCAGGGGAGGCAAGTTACCTTGCCTCACAATATATCACAATATATGCTGTCCTGAAGACTTCTTTTGACTAATACAATGTTAAGGAACAAATACCATTCTTATAAATAAATATAACTAAATTCCCTGATGGGACTCAATGACCTTCTCTCCTTATTCACAGGTTGTTTAGCAGCTATTAAGCAGTTCTGGAAGTATCAGGAATTTACCCAGGCAATAAAGAGTAACTTTGAACGTGGGAAGGGATTTTTCTCTCAGTCTTCTGCAGTTTTGTAACAGTAAAGCTTTATAATAAATCAAACCATCATCTTTGCTTTTATAGGGAAGTAACATAGGAAGAAAGGAAAGTCATGCTAACAAACCATTTCTCAAATCCAAGGTTGAATCAGTTTCCTTCTGGTACTAAGAATGTGTATCTAAAAGCCAAATAAGAGCAATTCCCATTTTTTGACCACTTGAAGCAACGGTGTTTCAAGAACAACTGGCTACTCAGAAACACTGTAATTCATGCCACAGGAGACAAGCATTTCACGCTATAAAAGGGCATCCAAGACTCTTCTCTTAGGACAGGAAAGCAAAGAAGGAGGCTTAAAAACCTTATTTTAAGCAGGTTCACTAATTAACAACATAAACTGTTGTCTTACAAAAAGAATATTTATTTTTTTTGCTTTTCTTGGATGAAAAACTTTTTTTTTCCCCCTAAGCAATTTATAGAATTTCTCCATATTAGAGTAGTTCACATGCTCCTGAAACAGGGTTTCAAATTCAAGAATGGCAATGGAACTCTGTTTCAGTCCTTGGGCTTGTGGCATTTGGGCATGACTCATCCACCACATCTCCTGAAAAGCTGACTACAGAATCTCTTTGACCAAGCTCGATGCCTACAGGGCTCGGTGTTACAACATCGAAGGACAGCAGACAACCACATGAGCACTTCTGTACTAGATTCTCCACACCCTCTCTCAGGAGAAATTCAATTCAGCAGCAGGGATAAAAGGAGTTGCTTAAGGTTTTTGGGTTTTGCAGCGTTTTTAAGGCTCCAAAAAGACTTTCATCAGCAGGCAGACAAAATCTGGAGGACAGGGCAGGCACAAGCCTGACTTCTGGAAGTCCAGCAAGACAGGATCAGGACATGAGCATTGCAAGAGATCTTCAGCATGAAATAGAGGCCTCTAAAGCTCACAAATTTCAAAACTCTGGCATCTTAACAACAAATCACAGAATCGCACAATTGCCCAGATTGAAAAAGACCTTTAAGATCATCAAGTCCAATTATTAACCTCACGCTGACAGGTCCTCGACTGAACCATGTCCCTAAACACTATGTCTACACAACCTCTAAATACCTCCAGGGATGGGGACTCCACCACTGCTCTGGGCAACCCATTCCAATGCCTGATAACACTTTCAGTGAAGAAATTCTTTCTAGTACACAATCTAAACTTCCCTTGGCACAACTTGAGACCATTTCCTGTCATCCTATCACTTGTTACTTGGGAGAAGAGACCGACCCCCCACCTCACTACAACCTCCTTTCAGGTAACTGTAGACAGTGATAACGTCCCCACCCCTCAGCCTCCTTTTCTCCAGACTAAACAACCCCAGTTCCCTCAGCTGCTCCTCATAAGACTTGTGCTCCAGCCCCTTCACCAGCTTCATTGCCCTTCCCTGAATACTCTCCAGTGCCTCAATGTCCTTCTTGTAGTGAGGGGCCCAAAACTTACCACAGCACTCGAGGTGCAGCCTCACCAGTGCCGAGTACAGGGGGACAATCACTTCTAATGTCCTATCAACCACCACCCCAGGACCTTTTCCACCAAGCAGCTTTCCAGCTACTCCTCCCCAAGCCTGTAGCACTGCTAGGAGTTGTTGTGACCAAAATAGGTAGTTTCACCACTATTTTGAAATATCAAGTATGTCTCATGAAAACTGATTTCATGACCACAGTTAATATTTAAATTTACAGAAGCTGGAAGAGAAGTCAAATGCACTCCCTCTCTGCTGAGCAGCTCTCCAGCTACTCCTCCCCAAGCCTGTAGCACTGCTGGGAGTTGTTGTGACCAAATGACAAATATTCACATATACTTATCCTAATAATTAGTGAAGAAATGGTTATGACATCACCTTCTACTGGATTTTAAAGTAAAATATTTATTCTTTGGCACAACTAAACCTTATTTTCCTACTTTGAAAAACTAGTGCATACACTGTGTGGTAAACACATAATATCTGCCTGAATGCCACTGGATTTCTATGAGTTATCCATAAAGGCTACTCTGGATGCACAACGTTTCATGACCAAGCCTTGGAAAATGATCTAATTTTCTCAGAGGCAGTATGTTACACCAGTGTTTTCGTACTCTTCTATTCATATTCAGGTACTTGAAGACATCTGTCTCTTATACCTCCTCAAAAGCAATTTTTTTTCCCAGGTGTCCAAGAACAAATTTACCATTACAGAAAACAGCAGCATCAGGAACAACTGCATAAACAAAGGGTACGAAATCGCAACAATTAACATGCTGCATAGACTTGCTCTGAGTTTACTGTAGCCCACGTTCTGCCCACGGCAATGCATGTACTACAGCTACATACTGGTGGAGCAGCAACAGCAACATTTGGTCAACAGCTGTAAATTGCAGAAACATTTCTTAGTAGAGCCATTTGTCCCATGTAACAGCTGCATTATCATTAAAAAACACCTTTTTTTTTTTTCTGTGGCAGAACTTTTATTTGGAGGGAAATTATAACTTTTGCATTTACATGGCACAAATTATATACAGTACACTTTCCATGATAAGAATTATGACGCTGTTCACAGAAAGGTATCAAATTTGAGATAAATAATGCGTAAGCTAAAATATACAAACCAGGGGTGGAGGTGAAACTATTGGCCATTTTTATTATCTATAGAAGAATTTCAAGGAATAATGTTAATTCAATGTTCAAAAAATTTTAACAAACTTCTAGTAAAGTTAATTGAAATATTTATAATACTATTCAGTTGTTGCACAGTATTTCCAATATACAATCAAGAAGATGCACAGAACACAACACTTAATATGAAAAAAAAACTATTGCACCCACAATCTAAAGGTTTCGCTGCCTCTTGGATGCTGCACTACCATATTTATATAAACATTTACAACACTTCAGTAAACACAAAGGTTCTAAATGTAGTGCAGCATTATGGGGGGCCACTTTCAGCTCTTAAAGTAAATGTTAAATGCCCATATACTGTGCCATTTATTCTAAGCTGATGGTTTAAGCTGAAACCCTTAACTCCTACTGTGAGTAGCAAACACACTTTCCCCATGTTCAGAGGATTACCACCCCTCTGACTACTTACTCTATATTCTGAGACCTAAACTGTCCTTGGCTCCATTGTCATTTTGGCGTTTTGCCTCAGTGCTTGTGACAACTATCCCTTACATTATTTTTTTAATGTCCTGTTAAGTAGTCCTGTGTAGAATCTGAAGCAAAAGAATCTGCATCTTCATTATCAGAATCATCACTACTGTCATCAGCCGCTGGCTCTCCTGTCAGCGCTATCCGGGCGTAATCATCCGTGTCTATAGACTTGCAGAAGTGAATGGCATACTTCAGTTTTTCCTCTAGTACTTGCTTACAGGAATACCTGGGCAGCTTCAGCAGAAAGAAGCAAGTGTATGACTCAGGAAGGAAGTGGTCTGGAGGATTGTATTTATCTAATACCTGTTGAAAACAAAAAGCAGGTATTTTTTATTCACTGTCCAACCTACAAATAAATATAAAAATAACACTTGAGAATTTCTTTTAACAGCGCGTTCAATTTGTGATTCTGATGCTGAAGTTTCTTAAAAGAGCAATGAAAAGACCAGATCCGTTTTCCTTACACTAAGTAAATAAAAATGGACATATATGAGCTTCTTTGATTATGAATATGTGGTTGTGAACAATTTTTAAAAGATTATATTACTTCAGCAAATACCAACATAGGATTTGACAACTGGGGGTTTTTAATTTAGCTGAAATGATTACTGAGCTGAATTAGATGTTAAATAAATGCCAACAAAAACAGCTGATGACTGACAGTGGAAAACTATCAAAATCCAGAGAAGCAAATGGCTAGGAAATGAAACAATTATCCACCTGCCCAAGTCAAGAGAGAAAAATATTTACACGTATTATAGGTCTCTGTTGCACTGTCAAATCTATTATGTAATGTTATATAAACAGTTTAATGAAATCAGCCTGGTCTCTTGTTATCATGCTACTACTTCTCCACTACCAGCTTTTTAAAATAAAAACCCCACACCCCATCCCATACACCTTACCTGAATAACAAAGTCCCTCCCTCTAAAGTCTGCAATAGTCCTGGGCAGCCTTGTTCTGCCCCACACAAAACGCAGGAAGAGAGATCGCTCAGTATTGGAGAAGGACTCCATCACTTCCCAGAACCACTGTATCAAGGAAGCAGTTGGTTCAATACCTTTGTAAGTTGCTACAGATTTCAGAAGGTGAAGTGGAATATCTGGGCTTCCACATACCTGAAAAATAAAATATAATAGCAATAGGCTACAAAAGTCTAATTAAATCAATTACAGGTGATTTCTTCCCTCCATTCCCTTAAAATATTTAATCAGCCTTTACACCCACAAAATGAGCATTCAAGTATTTGAAGTGCCGTGTGTGGTCTCCTATTACAATGATACTAAATATGCATCTTCCCATCAGGGGACAATGATGAACCTTCTTTCATCTTCGTGAATCATATAAAGAATTAAACATTTTACTTGGGACAAATAACTCAAATTCACCTCCTAGGTCCTTGCTTTGTGGGTTTTCTGGTTTTGTTTTGTTTGTTTCTTCCAGAAATAACTAATTCATTACACCACTGCTCAGCTATATCAAAATAACCTTATTAACACCAAGAAGGCAATTAAACATTTTCTAGTCTTTCCTTGGACAAAACGTTTGCAATCACAGAACTAGCACTGTAAATAGTGTTTAATGTGGGTTTTGGATTGGCAAGATATAAGTGAAGCATCTCTAAGTTAGTCTGACAAAGGTAGCAAAAGAGAAATTGATACCATAGTTTCCAGTTCATATCCTGTAAACAGCGAAAGTAGAGGAACTGGAACAACACGGGCCATCCCCTCACGAACTGCTGCAACTTGGTCGTCAAATTCGTGGAGTCTGCAGAGATACATTTCCAGAGTTTCTGTGAATGCCATTTCTAGCAATTATTTCTAGCAATTCCTGTAATATCAAGGACACTTTAAGCATTCTCCTCAAGTCTACAGCTATGTGCCAGGGAACATTAATAAACATGTCACACAAGACGCTTGACTTATACTAGCTTCTACACCAATTCATATGGCACTGCAAGCTCAGTATGGAGAGATACCTCCCAAAGTTTAGGATATTTTATTTCCAGTATTATTCATGTGCTGCGCCTGGCAAGAACAAACCAATACCCCATTTGGAAACAACATGCTTTTGGGAAAAGAGCACCTCTGCTTTGAAACTGCCCTCAAATATTCCCAACACGACACAGACCTTTTGGTAAAAGAATAATGGGTCTAAACTAAAACATAACATCTGAGGACAGGTGGTGGTGTATTTCAAGACAGGCACAGGTAAGTCTAACACTGCTGCTTCTGCTGACACCCAATATCTGTTTTTTTTGCATTTTATTTTCCTGTCAAATAATTTCTGAGATGTTTTACAGAGCTCTCCAGAGCCGAGATTCACATCATTGACAAGCCCTCACCAAAATAAACAAAGATGTCAGGACAAACTTGATCTTACGCATCCAATTTTTTCACACGGATTCTATTCATACTTTTTATGTCAAAAGCTTCATATAATTCAAAAGCTTGATACTTAATCTAAACATTTAAATATTTCTCCCAAAGACTTTTAACAGTAAAATGATTTAGAACTGCTTCTGTCCTTTGAGGATAGCCAGAATTGCCAAGAGAATAAAAACATTTATTCAAAGGCATTTAATATTTTATATAGACATATCATTTATCCATTCCAAATGAAGTTCCTCTCTGCTGTCAAAAATATGTTTAAGTATTAGTTCAAAACCATTTATAGGAAAAAAAAAAAAAAAAAAGAAAAAAACCCCAAACCACAAAGACTGTAATTCAAGTAGTTATTGTCAGACACTGCAACTAACAATACTAAGCAAGTATACAGTGATGATATCGTGTTGCTCAAGCACTCTTTTAAACAGTTAACTACAGCAGAGACAATGAAACAACTATGAATCAGTTTCTTGTCCAAATTATCTAAGTTTCCACAGTTCAACAGGCACTAGATCCCCTGCCTCATGTAACAAGATGCTTGCAGTTGCTTCTTAGATGTACTTGTCTAGATTAGCTGTCTAGATATTTAAGTCTTCTCAAGTACTGGACAATTATTTCCCACTTATTTCAGTGCAATGTTCAGCTCTTGGCACCTGTGGGTGAATTTACTTGTCTGTACACAGGTGTCAGACTTATTTTATGGCATCCAGGGAATGAACGTTTTGTTCTGTGTACTCCAACTTAGATAAGAATATAGTAAGAATCCAGCTGGGACTGCTCTTGACTGCAACTGATGATATGAAAAACTGTGGGAACAGTAGTGCTACATCTAATCTCTCTCCACAAAGAACTTGATGATCAAGCCTACTACTTTATCGCATAGAAAGAACTGGATGGATGGGACATTTCTCCACCTGTAAAACTGGCTGCCAAAACCACTCTGTCAGGACAGCTATTAAAATCTAGAGTTATACCTGCTACTTTATTTGTTTCCTAAAAATTAAGTTTAATCTTTTCTCCTTGGACAGATTAAAAGAGATCAGAAAATCAACACTGTAATCACATGAAAACATTAAAATACTAGTACTTAAGAAGTTAAAGCAGTATATTGTTTAAAAGCTTTTACATATTTTTAAAAGAAAATGCTTATTCATGTTAAGAATTAGAATGATTTATTCAACAAACCTGTAATTTATTGCCAGCCTCACATATTCAGCTCTATTATCCAGTGTAATATGGGTGTACTTGGAACTCAACTGAATATCTTGACCACTTGCATTAGGCACAGTGAATGGGAGGCTCATAGCTTCAAACTCTTCTGAAGTAGCTTCATTATCTCGAATGTACATAAGCCCAGGAATAAAATCTTTATCAACCTTTTGAAAATAAACCCAAGTTAAAAGTCAGTTTACTAGCACTATACAACAGCATCTCTTGCATACCAAAAGCAGTCCATTATTTATCATCTATCAAAAACATTGTCAAATGTTTGACCACAACCCATCTAACTGAACTTCAAAGACATATAATGCCTTGGGATTTTACACAAAATTTCATTATGCTGGGATGTGGGAGCGTGAATGTGTTCTAGATTTCAATCCTTTTGGGAAGCATTTGCCAAGAAACTGCATTATATAAGAAAGTTGATTTAAAGCTTAAAAACATAATCACGTCTAGAAAGTCCAATTCCTTTTGGCACAAAAGAAATCCCCTTACTGAAAAGTAAATGACTCAATACTTGTACATTAAGCACATTTCTAAGTGACAGTATTTGAGAAGGAGTTCTTCTTTGTAACAAAGACCTAACTCTTCCTCGAAATTTACTGAGCTCAGTAAACAGAAATTGAAAGTTTGTAATGTTCAGCATGTGGGCACAAACTATTTTCAGTAGTATTTGGAACTAATTTTCTTTTACTTCAAAACAGTGTAGGCTTGTGCACCCAATCAGTTACTGCATCTTGGCACAGCAGACATTAAAAGCTACAGAAAGTTTTAATGGAAAGTAGGAGTTCGACCACAAACATTTGTCTAGACAAACCCATGAGAAGATTCAAGAATGCTCTGGAATTCAAATAACTTATTTACCTACTTTTGAACAACTTGTAAATTTACAGTTTTAACAGTGAGTACAAGTCATCCTTATATACTGCCTCAAAATGTAAAAGGTCAGTCAAAATACAAATATATATAGAAACCAGGGAAGCCAATCACTGGTGAAAAAATTATGTTAGAGTCTGCTTGTCTTCTGTAAGTTATATTCTACTCAGAAACTTCATACTTACCTCACTGAGATCAGCAATTGTTAGGTTCATTCCTGCAAGCTGTTTCCACACTGGCTCAGCCAGGTTGAGGCTCAAAGGGCTGCCAGTCCGGATAGCAATGCCCAAAAGTACACCTAAGAAAAAAATAATAGTTTCAGTATTTTTTTTGTTAGATTCACAATATTCTGATGATGTAATGCAAGTAGAATGTCACAACATTGCTACAAAATTACCAAGAAAACGAAACATGTTCATATGCAAGAGTGACTTGGCAGCAGGATTTAATAGGAAACAGTCTCTGTTTGCTCCAGATTCATCTCTTCCATTTGGTGTCACAATTAACAGAGGGGTCAGCCCATTCTGAAGCTCCTCGCACATTTCTGCTATTGATTCACTATAACCTCCACCACAATCATCCACAGATTCACCTGGGAGAAGAAAGAAGGCTCAAAATTAAATGTTGGTTTTGGGGGGTTTTTTAAATAAATTAAGTATTGAAATAAATTGTATTTCCTTCCACAGGGAAGCCAAAAAGCTACCAAAATAGCTACTGTCATACCTGTTCATAAGAAAACCCTTTATGTTTTGCTTTTTATTTGGATATTTTGAGTTCATTGTAAATCATATTATTTAGAAGATTATAAAACATATCACAGTAACAAAAATACTATTTTGCCAGAGCCTAACTAACATTTTTGTGCTAGACACTAATTAATATAAAATAGAATAGAGGCAGAACAAGAAAGTCAAAGCAATGCAATTCCTAAGTGACATTTTAAAGTAGGTACATTTTATATATCTTACATACAGTAGATAGAACAGCTCTTCAATCTAAAATATTTTTCATCAAAAAGCTCAAAGTGGTGTGTGGATTGTAAAAACAACCCTACCAGTAAAACCAGCTAGCCAGGATTATTTACCAATTCAGACAGCTGAAAAGCAGATACGGGTGTTGCAGAACATTTGCCATAAGCAAAAGAGCTGCCCCCAGAATTTGAGGACAATTACAGACACATTTCCACTAATCTGGAGGCTTTTTATAAAATAATTTTAAAAGGCTTTTTTGCTTCCTAACATTTTAAAGCACCTTCCTCTGCCTACACACACACCCTGTTTCCCTGTATTCCTTCCTTCTTTCAGGTCCTCAAAAAAAGTTAATCTGAAGAAAACTACAGAGCTAAGTGCAGAACAGGTGGGAGGGTGCAGAATCTTCTTACCAACAAACTTGACTTTCCAAACACGATGAGGAAGCAGAAGGCTGTCCGGGCTAAAGGAACTCATTTTAGCACACATCTGTCCAAACACTGACTTTGTACCGTCAGGCCCGGCCAGTCCTCCTTTACTCCTAGAACGTTTTACCTATTGAATAAGCACATTTTAAAAAGTCACTGTAAGAACATATTTCAGCTGGTGCAGACCAGACCATAAGATTTATGTTTCTAAAATACTAATGTGTTCAGTGAAACATTTGCAGAGGTCCACAGTGTGTCTTGTACACCTGTAATATATACAGAGGAAGAACCAAATTTCAAATTATAGTTCTACAGTATTTTTCAGTACCATCCAGCCCTAGATATAAGTATCACAGACTCCTACTATGTATCCTGATCCTCCCTAGGAGGATGAAACCACTTAAAATCTCAAGCTATTAGGAGCCTAGCACCATTTCTGAATCACATGATGGTTGAGTCTGGAAGGGAACTCTGGAGGTCATCTGGTCCAACACCCCTGCTCAAGCAGGGCCACCTAGAACCAGCTGCCCAGGACCATGTTCAGACAGCTTTCAAGTGTCTCCAAGGATAAAGCCTCCTTGGGCAACCTGTGCCAGTGCCTGGTTAGCCTCACAGTGAAAAAGTGTTTCCTGATGGTCAGAAGAAACCTCCTGTGTTTCAGCTTGTGCCCACTGCCTCTGGTCCTGTCACTGGGCACCACTGAAAGGAGCCTGGCTTCCTCTTCTTTGCGCACTCCCTTCAGGTATGTAAGAATATACATCAATGAGATGCCCCCTGAGCTTTCTCTTCTCCAGGCTAAACAGTCCCAGCTCTCTCAGCCTTTCCTCATAGGAAAGATGCTCCAGTCCCTTAATATAAATCTTCACGGCCTTTCGCTGGACTCTCACCAGTATGTCCGTATCTCTCTTGCAAAGAACTAGACACAGCACTCCAGGTGTGGCCTCACCAGTGCTGAATAGAGGGGAAGGATCACCTTCCTCAACCTGCTGGCAACACTCCTCCAAATGCAGCCCAGGACACCCATTAACCTTCTTCCGGACACATCAGTGGCTCATGTTCAACTTGGTGTCCACCAGGAACCCCAGATTCTTTTCTGCAAAGCTGCTTTCCAGCTGGAAAGTTATAACTACTTGAGACTGTCTTAGTTCAAAAATGTCATCGCAATGACAATGATTATTTTTTTAAATAAGACTAAAAGTTTGGAGGTTGACTAGATTACTAATAATTTTACTGTTACGAGCTGGAAACACACAGAAACAATAGGTGTGTTCATTGCAGCAAGACAGAATGATTCTTACCAGTTCAGTCGACAGCCCTGTGGGCTTTCTTATCTACATAAGGAATTTTACATTCCCCCAAACACCAATACCTTACTTATCTTTAATTTCAAAGAGTTCATTGTTCATCTCTCTCTACCGAGCACTGTATGTGTTCATCTTTAAAGGAAAATGGAAAGACAGAGGGGTATCAATGATAAAATTTGTTGATAAAAAAAAAAAAAGAGCTTTCTTCCTCTGTTTCTGAAGAAGCAGCTAATGCCTTTATATATTCAAGTTTTTCTGGATCGCAATCCACTTAGTTAATACATCCTATCGCTAGTCATACACTGGATTATCAAATCTGGGTAAGTTTTTCATACATAAGACAGATCAGAGGCTGTGTTGTTAACCAGAAAACTGAATACATCTTTTTCTTATATTCATTAATGATAGTATTTAAATATGCATCTATGCTACTTACTAGGAGCCTCTAAAAATGAGTAAGCAATACCAAAATACATACATTTATATGCACAGAGAGTAATGTGCTTCTTAGGCACTCAGAGAAGAAGTGTATTTTAAGATTTGATGAAGATCCATAAGAAATTGTATGCAAGGAATATACCACATATTTTGCTGCAAGAGATCCACACAAAGAGGATAAGAGTACAAAAAGCATTTCACCAGTATAGAGCGGAAAGAAATGGAAAGCAAACAGAAGACTGGAGAAACCCAAGATTTCTTTCTAACTCTTGGTATTCTGCAATTTATATTCTCAACTTGCCCTGACTGCAAAGGGACTCTCCTACAGCATACATAGTTCACCAATATCCATGAGACTCTTCATTCAGAAATAACCCAGCCTCATCCCACTCCAAAGTACACTGCACCTCAAAGTCCAGTTGTTCTGATGCTCCGTACTTCTGATGCTTTGGATGAAACATCCACTAGATTTCTTTCAGGTTTTATTGAAAGGCTGGCACACTCAAGTCCTCCTCATGTACAAGATGTTATGTATCAACACAAGTTGGTTTTAATTCAATGGATTTCTAAGAAATTTTGATGCCTAAGAAGTTTTAAGTTGAGAAGTCACTGAGTTTTCTCTTAGAAAGAGGAAAGTATGAGTAGGAGGTCTCTGAAAGCAGTAGTTAATTCACTGTTTTTCAAACCTTAGACCTAAAATACAAATTAATCAAGTGACAATAAAAAAGCAAGCAATCTTGCCTGAATTGAATAGGACGACATGCACATTTGCTGTTATACATTTAATGTAGTATTTATTTACTAGCAACACAGAATTTTCAATTTAATCTGATGATTTAAATACAGGAATGGCTACAATTTGACTTTTAACAAAGCAACGTAAGAATGCCATGAAGGATTATTGGCATCCCTGCCAGCACCTTAATATATTGCTTGCTGACAAAGACAGATGCCCATATTAAAATGTATTAGGTTATTAGCAAAGAGTAAAACACTTCACTGAAAAATGGCAAAAATTAATACAAATTTGTTTAGGCCACAGTCCACCACACGTTTTAGCTTTTTATTATTGTAGATGTCTATAGAGCACAGCATCATGCTCATGTTTCACTTTAGAGACATAATCAGTACCCTGTGAAATCTATTTTACTGAACAGGGTCAGATATAACCCTCACTGAATACATCCCTCACTAAACACTAACAGATCAAGCAGCATCTCAGATTTTTAAAATACAGTTCCAGCCTTCTTCCTGATGAGATAATGTTTTAGCCTAAAATAAGTTAATAAGTTGATTAGAGCCCAAGAAGGATTTTCATAAAACAGTCTACCATCAGAAGATATCAGCTTGTGGAAAACCAGCTTTTCTTGGACCACAGAGAAACGCAGCAGCTCAAAAGCAGCATACAGTGAAGTGTGGAAGAACTAAGTTCAAGAACTTGCCTCAGTGAATAATCACTTATTGCGAGCAGAACCATTGCAAGAAACGGGGAGAGGCACTCAAGTCAATCTGTAACCTGGTTAAAGCATTCTGAAGTGATGAAGACCAAAATTCAAGTTCTTTCTCTGAATCTGAAGAACAAAACTTTGTATTTGTCTCAAGCAGCCTGAAAGTACTCACTGAAATAATGGCCACCCTGTGGGGCTCTCTCCAACCCATGGGAACTTGGGAGAAATGTAGAACACAGCCCTGCCCTCAGGCTAATTAAAGAGTTTACAAAGAGAAGACAGATTATTAATTGGAATCACCCAAGAAAGAGAAATATGTACCATTAACATAGAAGATAGCTCTATGAAGAAAACAAACACAATTCAAGGGTATGTCATCAAATCAATCTCCAGAAGAGGTACAGAAATATCAGTATAATAATTACAAGAGCACAGATCCAGTCTCACCTGTACCTTGAGGTTTGCTACCTAAGCTCAGGCTGAAATGCTACAGAAAAAATACAGTATAAAAAGATGAGGCATAGAGAAAGACTATTTTATGCAAGCAGACAAGAAAAGCCTAGCCTGATCAGTGTAGGAAAATGAAGGCTACCATGAAATTATGTTCTTTAAAAGTACAGTTGATAAGGGAGAAGACAATAACCAGGGAGGAGTAATGTTATTTAAACTGAGGTATAACACTCACAAAGGATCAAATAATTCTTTCATTGCCCACTTTAAGATCAGATAATTTTTAACCATCATGCTAGTAAGATTTCTGTAACCTACATTTAATAAGGAGCCCTAGTGAGGAGGAAGAAACTATTCCTAAAGTGGGATTTCATATATCCATGTAATGTTCCTCCCGTGACAGTAAAGAACAGTGAACCAGGAGATCCTTTGCAGTATTACATTCCTGAAAGTAGACATTCTCCTTAATAACCGGAACTTGTTTCCCTTTTAAAAGGAGGAAATTCCTTTCAACTGCTGTAATAATCTCTTTCATCCAAAGGCAAGACATTATTTAACAGCATTATGAATGAGTCTGCCTATAGGTCATAAGACACTGTCCATTTGACACCACATGAGCTATACTGGTACTTAAATACTAGGTAAATCTGAGCTGCCAGTAAGAGTTGCAGTAAATGAACTCGAGAACTGGAGCCCTGTCTAGACACATAACTGTTAGTTCACTTTCTGGCTCAGTCTCTGACTACTTCTATCACACCTTTCCAGAACAAGGCCCAGGTGCTGTTTTGGAACACAGCACTTAACGATTATTCCCAAAAGGTAATATGGATAAAACTGCAAGTTCAGTTTCTTCTGCCCTATGCAGTCCTCCAGCAGTGTCTCAAACATCTCTGTGCATTCAAGCTTGCCTTCATGCTACACCTCAAAGCATAAAACATCTACCCTCAATTTTATGCTATAGAAATATCAGTCTGGTACTTGGGTACCCAAGTTGCAGTACAGCCATCACATTGTATTTCACACACCTTGAGCAAGAAAACTACATAAAACAACTGTGTCCTACTATCACAAGGCTCCCAACAGAAAAAGACCCAGGACCAAGTGGTATGTACGGTGAACGTGATCTACTCTAAATAATCTGGTCCATGTAAAATTTGACCTCAGGACAAGGGAGTGGTGTTTGGCTTGCTTTTATGCTGCAAGTTAGACAGCTGTTATGTCCAGTTCTGGTACTTCCACAGAAACCACTGAACAAGGTAAGCTGAGGAAATATTTTAAGAAACAACTCAGTATCTGGAAAACCACTTTAAATTAAAAACCCATCTGTTTATTTTATATGAAGAAGATGATTAAGTGAATTGACTGCACTGTTATAATATATAAACTGTAAGAAAAGTCTTCTGAAAGCAAAGGGATCTTAAAGCCCAGCTGCAGTTAAACTCACAACTCTAAATAAGATGAAAATTCTTAACGTTGACAATTAGCTGTTTGAGACTATGTAAAGCAGCTTTGAATCTTCAATTAAATATTATAAAAGATCAAACAGTTTAAGAATCCACATTTTCATTCTCTGCAAAAGCTAAATCAAGAAATTGTAACCCATATTTAGTACTGTGTAATCAGGCCAGATTATGAACATGGTCTTTTTTAGCCTTTATTTAGCTAAAACTAGGACAGATGTGTTACAGTGGTGTTTCATGTCCCCCAGAAACTATGAAGAAATGAAGCCCTGCAGCTACCAGTCCTTTTCTCGATTTCAAGATAGATTCAAGTAACAAATTGGAATATGAGAGAAAGCCTATCCTAATTAATTAACTCAACAGTAGAAAGATGACAATAGAAAATGAGCCCAAAACCTACTCACTTGTTTCCTGCTTAAAGTTAAATACTTGCACTGCTTTATCAGACTTTCTGAATTCACACACACACACACACACACACACACACACACACACAAAGTAACAAGAAAATCTCTGGCACTCTCTTCACCTTCAAATTCCCAAATAATAAACTAAAACAGCATATTTTAATCACATAATATTACCACAAGAAATTTTAAGTGCTCATAGAAAATGGCAAAAAAGCAGAAACACTGCTTCAGTTCACTAAGAGAAAAACTAACTAGTCCAAATTTTCACAATTTCTCTATTGTAACCTTACAAAGAGGAAGGTTTTCTTACTTTTTATAATATAAAAAAAAAAAAAAAAAAAAAAAAAAAAAAAGAAAACCACCACCAAAGGAAAAGAAATGCATGAGGACTCACAAGACCAGGCAACATTCCATTTAAATAAAAACAATGTTTTACTATTCTATGTTACAGAAATATCTATGGAAGACAGACATATCTGGCCTAAGGCACAACATTACATTTTCTAATGTCAATGATAAGGAAAAAAGCCCTTTTGTATCAAACACTTCTGCAATCAATATGACCACATGTGATGACCAGCAAGAGTTTATCAACCTGATTTTTAATTATACCAAGGGCATTTTTTTTTCTTCCCCCTTTTTTTTTTTCTTTTTTATTATGTTCTCTGTTACAAAAGCAACAGCTGAATAATTCATGTGACCATTTGGAAAGGTAAGAAAGGCATCAGAATCACTAATCTCTTAAATTATCTAATGTAGTGAGTTTTGAAAAAGTGGTCCTTTGTCAAGCAGGACATATTTTGCTCATTACAGTCTAAATCATTCACTTAATATTTCATCAAGTATTAAACAAGTCTCAAACAACTACAGTGTGGATGAAAACACACTGAAAACAAAACAAGCAGCCCTTGGCTGCATTCACTTCTTCATTGTTTGATTCTGTGATAAAAATTCAACTCTTCAATACTCAGATACCAAACAGCTAAAACATAAAGGGACTTGACAGATGTACAGCACTGTGAGCTAAACATACAGATACTAAAATTCAAAACTTCAGCTCAAGATACCTGTATTCTGTTAAGCTCTACAACTGGCCCATGCTGACGATCTCTCACCATAGTCGCTTGCACAACTTTTCTGAAAGCTGCCTCCTAAAAAAGGAGAATACAAAAAATTAAAATAGTGGCAAAACTGTAATCAACTAAGAAAACTGCACATATTTCACAGAGAAACAAATACTCAGTTTAACTCAGGAAAAAAAAACCTCTTCAGCATAATAGAGAAACTTATCCTGCGATACTATCCTTCATTACTTTCCTTCTGAGTACATCACAAAACACTAGAAAGGCTTAACACCTCTAAGTCTTTCTTTAGAAGAAATGGAAACAAGCACCAGATACTTTTGAAATACTAAAAATAAACAAAAATAACAGAAGATAAAGCTGTGAGATGGTAATTACAGATCATGTTATCTGTGCTATTACAATTCAAGTCTGAAACAGTCAGGATACTAAAAAAGTAGAGAAGAGTCTCTCCTGTATCACTCAAAATCATGACCTGAAAGGCTGTACTGCATTCAGATTCAGTTATTACTAAGCAATCAACATTCCACTGAGTGCAGGTAGAATTAGTTTATACCAGAATAATATATGTATATGGAGAATAATTAATGTCAGAAAAACAATCCAAAAAGCCAAAGATGATATCTTGCGATGGAAGGCAATAAATAAGCAACAAATAAGAAATAAAAAAACTTTTCATGAAAAATCTGAGGTTCTCTCACTAAATGTTTTTATCAAAATTTACACTGTGAGTTTCAAGCAAGCTTTAAAAAGGTTCTTAAGTCTTTAGAATCTCTGAAGGTAAACCTGATTTAAATGCCTAGATATTAATATGGCACTGCAACTTCTGATGTCTCTGTTGAACGCTTTTGACATAAAATATGCTTGATATCACATTTTACCTTACATCTGAAGCCTTTCTGTAACTGTTCTGCAGACTCTTAGATTATATTGAAAGTGCCTCCTGCACACTCATTCCTATACTTAACATCATATACCTAAAGACTCACTATTAATAGCACAAACATATAGAAGTGCCATAAACAGAATAGCTAGGACTTCCCTTTCCTTTTTTCCAGTTTAGGTTTTGATGAAAAACATGTGGATTTCTCTTGGTCTGTGAGGCACATATTTTGCTGGATTGCTCTACTACACAATTTTTAGGAGTCTAGAGAAAGAGACCTTGAGAAAATACATGCTAAGGAGTCCAGTTACAGGCCATGTGTTTTATTTAAGGTAAGGACACAGAAGAGCACTGCAGAGGGAAACTTAACTGCTTCTCTTTTCAAATACATGTCCCAGTAGATTTTGTCTGTTTATATAAGGTTATTATTTTTTGTTAGACAAGTTACTGTGACAGTGAGAAAAGTCAACACACAACAGCACTATGAAGAACAACTGAGGAAAACATAACAAAAAGAACACATTCACAAAGAAAGACGTTTGGATAATTGGAATGCAAATATTTGATATGTAGCTTACAGAAGTAATTAAGATACATAGTTCTATTTTCTTCCAAAACAGTTTAAACAGCACCTTGCACTTACAGTTACAAATCATTCCTTTACAAACGTTCTGATAAATACCTTTCCCTGTGATATCAGTATTCCCCGTAATGTGTCAAACCCAACTGAGGGTCCTTGGCCAGTTTCATCAAGTCTTCCTTCAAGGTCAAACATTGGAATGCAAGGACAGAAGAGTTCAGAAATGTGATGCAACAGCAGAAGCCTGTTTCTCAATGAAATTATGGGAATTTCCTGTAGATGATTGTACTCCATAGGAACCTGTGATACAGCAATGATATCCAAATGGCATTTAGAATTATTACATACTTTATTTTATTTAACAGAATGATAATTTATAAGACGTGTAGGTAAATTTGTATTAGAAATTCAGAAATTTGCTTATTCACACTGTCAAAACTTAATATGCAGTTCAGTTGTTCATAAAAAATACTAATAGTATCCATCTAAACTGAAACAACTATTTGAAACATGATAGTTACACTATTCTTGCTATTCCATATTTTACAATTCCCTTTATCCATAAACAGACATATTTTACATCCTGTCATCGGGACACCAAGGCATTATAGTTGAAAGATGAAATATTCAAAGAACAATCTTCTTAATGTAAAGCAAACAATTAAGAATTCCCTTGGAAGGCATAAGATTTTCATAGCTGGAATACAGAATTAAAATTCCTGCCAATTTGCAAACTGAGTTACTGTACTGCATTGGATTAACAACTGAATGAAGAGTTCTTCTCACCTCAGAAAATTGGAATCCTTCTTTAGAAAAATGGAAGTAAAACAAAGTAACTGGCTCAAACTTGAAGCCAAATCAAAGAACACTCAGCTTATGCAGGGATTTAGAAAGGAAGTAAGTCTACTGAAAGATCGGCAATAAGCATACTAAGTATGTTTAAAATCTGAATGCAATAAGCCAAAAACATTACCTGTGTAGGGAGCTTGCCAGCATTAGCAGGTTTACTGGTTGACCAAGCTAAAGTATGTGCTGAGCCACAGGCTACTCTGTTGATCTTTTTACCCTGAAGTGCTGCAACCAAGCGTGGTCTTTGGATGGCATTAGTTGTTCCATCTCCAAGCTGCCCTTCATCATTATCTCCCCACGTATACACTTCCCCTAAACCAATAAAAATAATTAATTGTTCTGAAACTAAAGAAAGGGCATTTTGCCTTTTTTCCCCCATTAGTATTTATAAGTCATTTAACCAAATGAAGCCTTGGACTGTAATCAGGATTTCTAGGACTGATGGCCATTCTGAAATCTACTATTTAGAGCAGATAAATCTTGAATGGCACAGTTAGGCACATAGACTATGTAGAGTAGCTAGTATAAGATGCATTTATTTCCCCGTAGTTTGTATAACTTTAAAGTTCTGTTGCAGAACAGGAGGAAATAGTGGAGCAGAAGAATAATAACAGATACACCAGAAACAGCCTGTATTTGATAGTTCCATAGCCAAAAAAGCTGATATTAAAAAAAGAATTGCAAAAGGTTTAACATTTTGTATGAGAAGAAAGAAAAGATCCTGTAATAGGTTGTATTACTAGACAGGTCATTCAAATGGGTGCTTATGGTTGCAAGATAATTGGAAAATACTTTAAAAATATCAACCTTGGTTCTAAGCATTCATTTTCTGAAGCTATATCCTATTTCACTAGCACCTATAAAACTCTCAGTTACTGTGCAGACTTGTTAATTACATGTGGGAGTGAGACTGCTACAAAGAATATTCAGTATGTCAACCTGGCTGTAAGAAGCAATATTGTTTGTGCAGTGCTTCATTTAGCAAGTTAAACACCTCAGTAGGCTCAGAAGACCCTGTAAAAAACAAAGCCAAATCCATTCATTCTACTGCTTCACCAATCTGTAATTACTTTCAGAGCTCTATATTTTGCTTTGACCGACAGCATTTATGAAACTTAAACTCTATTTTTTTATTCATTAAAAACCTTCAGTTGGTTTTATGTGATCATTTTAAATCAAAGACATGCTTGCTGCTCAATAAATATGCAACTTCTGCAAACACAAAATATGCCCATGCATACAGAGGACCAACATTTTTAGCAAGGACAACCTACAAACAGCTGACTAAAAAATAAAGTTTCATTTTTTTCAAATTCAGTACTGAGAATTATGTAAATTATTTGATTTTTATACCATCTTCAGTGCAGCAAACACAGTGCAAAGACCCAGTAGCAATTGCAATGACTTTCTTTCCTTGCAGTCCCTGCACTTGTCGTGGTCTTCTAACATGGTCATCAGATCCATGGCCTAACCGATGATAATCTCCTTTGCCCCTGCACAGAGAACATAAAACATTTCAAAACTGTGTTTTAATTGTTGAAAAAAATGTAATTACAGACTGTGTCTGATATTTGGCCTGCAGATGTATTTATAAACAGTCTTAATACCAAAATATTCTCCAAAAATTCAATATTAATAATCCTTAGCTTGTATGACATAGACATAATTCTGCTGACACAGTAAAAATTCTTAAGCCTCCAATATGCTGCTCCTACTTATTCTACGTAGGTCCTTATACCACTTTTGCAGGGAGTTGTTTGGTTTTTTTTCCTCTTAAAAGGATCAAGTATTAGAAGCATTCATCTGCAAAAACAGTACATTTACTGACCTCAGAGACTGGAACTTTGTACAATTTACCAATATTTCTAAGACCATGCAAACAAGGGGGGAGAAGGACGTTGGGAAGTATTCTGTTTAGTTTTTTTTAAACACTTAAGTCTAGTACTTTAAACTACAATTTTTTAAATGGCATAGGAAGATTAAAACAATGAACTAAAAAACAAATTCTTGAACTACAGCCACCATAAGCTAGACACAATTTTGTTAATATATGAGAATGTTATTTATGCTATCATCTTCTGCTCTGTGTGACACTTCAGGTTTATGCTTCTGCTGACCATCTTACAACTTCTGCATCTTGCAGTGGCCAATGCCTGAAATGACAACTCTGTGCTTAGGTCTCCAAGACAAAATACTGTTTTTTTTATTCAAATAGCACTACAAAATGTTCCCCAAAGTGGTAGATTTTATTACTAATCAAGACAGAGGAATGTCATAAAAAGTTTTTGTTAGGGAGGGAAATCAGAACAGTGAAGGCAGTATGACACTGCTACCTGTTGCAGAGAAGGTTACACCTAACACTGCCAAAATAACTAATACAAAATACTTACCACGTATATACAGCTCCAGATTTCGTAAGAGCCACAGAAAATTGTGATCCACATTCTACTTTAACCACTCCAAGGCCTGTGAGGGAATCAATCTAGGAAAATAGTATCAAATGAAATTTAAGTTAATTAAGGAGGCTATAGTTTCATAGACTGCACTGTCTTAAAGTGAAATTTAATGTGCAAGTGTGTAAGTCTCTACAAGTATATTTATAAATTACAATGTGTATGTAGATCATTTAGCAGAATTCTACTTCTTTCATCTTTCTACCATTTATTACTTAAACATTAAAAAGAAGCTCAGATTTGGCAAACTGTTGAAGATCATCTCTAGTATGTCTTGCCAATAGTTTACCTCACAATTGCTCCTTAATAGAAAAGGCTCTGTCTCCAAATATTCAACATTAACCATCCCTAGCTCGCACAATACGGATGCAATTCTGGCGACAGAGTGAAAATATTTAGACCTCCAGCACACTCTTCCTATTTATTCCATGTAGGTCCTTATGGCACTTTACCATCAATCTTATGGGACTGATGAAACAAAAAAACTATTTTCATATTGTGTAACATCATGCAATAGAAAACTGTTATCTAGGACAGGCTGGTAGACTTTGCCCATGTGGAAAAAGAATGGGGACACCTGTATCCAATAAAGTGTGATTCTGGACTAGAAATCTAAAATCCACTGTGTGTAGGTATACACAGTGACACACACATACATTTCTCAAACACAAACAACATTCATCTTCATACAAGTGCTGTAATTCAAATTAGATAGCTACATGGATATCATTTGTAACATATGAAGAAATTGCAAGTCAATCATACATTCATATGAAAAGTTTAATATAAAGTGAGATTACTTTTTAATCAACTGATCCTCCTTTCTCGAATGAAGTTATGACTTACTAACAAAAGGAAGTATGAATATTTCCTAGAAAAATTTAATGTTTCCACAGGAACCAAAATTAAAATGAAAAATATTGCTAGAACTAGCAATGTTCTCTAAAGAAAAAAAAAAATCTTCAAGTGCAACTTTAACAGTCAGCATGAAATTTAAAAACTTGTCACTGTAGCCTACAGAGTTCATTCTTAACAACAATCAGAAGAATCCGGATGTCCCAGGATGGGCGAAAGTTGGCACATATTGACAAATCTGTCTTCAGCATTCTCCATCAGCCTTATGGTTTCTAAAACAATGAACTAACATTCAAATACCTTCATTGGTACTTTACAGCCATCACTGCCTCCTCTCCCAAGTTTTCCATAATCTCCATCACCCCAGGACCAGACTGTATCATCATCAGTCAGGCACAATGTCTGTGCATCTCCGCTGCCACAGGCTATGTCAATCACACGGTAGCCCTGGAGAGCTTCCACCTGTAAAGAAATCACCCATTTTTGTTCACAATACAAGCCTCAGTCATTTAGTTTCAGAAAAGATGACAAAGCCAACTTAGACAGGTGCTTCACTGGAACTACAAGTCTGAAACTCCACAGGAACAAGAAGATAAAGGCAAGTCAAAGGGTTTTGCTCTTCTCAAACCAGTAAAATGAAAAACAACTGTGTATTTTAAATCCTGGATTATTCTTTTTAATTGGTGAACTATTTAAAATTTGCTTGACCTAAAAAGTCAGGGAAAACAATTCATACAAAACACCTAAGAATATCAAAGACTATATTCTCTTAAAATAATTACAGGCTTTCTGGGTGAGTATTGTATACAGTAAGAAAAAAAAATTATTTTCAAATACTCTTTCACTAGTTTACAGTTTTGTAGCACTTCCATCATCATCTGAATTTAACCAACATCTTTTGAAATGTTGCCATCTAGTGATGAAGTATGGGATTTGGATTCACAAAGTAAAGGGATGGTGTTCCACATATACTGCATCCTCCCCATCCTCATCCTTACTTGAAATAGGTTATAGATAGCACAGTGCATCATCCAAAGCAGACAGAACTTCACATACTTCAATTATTCTACAGATTAACTGTTTTCATACTAACCAAGAACATGGAGGGGGGGAAAGATGTATAGAAAAGGTGGGTACACCTTGGTTTTTTGGGGGCAGGAGAATGAGAACATTTGGATACAGGTGAGAAGGTTCCAAAGTAGACTAAGAATGTATGATACCTCATTCCAAAAATTCAAGCATTGGAAAAAAGTCAATGTTTGCATAAACAGAAATATATGCACAGAGCTATGAATAAAAATTACAAACTAACATCCAGTTTGATTCAACTAATGTAATCTTATCCTTTGCTGTATTTTCAGCAAGAGAAAACAGGTAGTAAAATGAACTCTCATTTCAAAGGCAGGGCATTTTTCTTAATACCACTATTCTAACTTTAAGTTCTTACAGTCCAGTTCACAGGAGTACGACAGTCTGAATTACAACTCGTCAGCTGATCAGTATAATCATTCTTTCTACCTTCAATACTGTCCACATTCTCAGATCTACCACTTGATTAAGATCTACCCAGATCTACCATTTGATTAAGAATCAAATGAAAACAGTTGTCATCTTCATCAATACTTAACTCAAATTTCTTTAGCAAATAGCCATTATATACTTCATAATTACTTGGGTTAAAGTCTTACTAACTTAGCATATACTTCAGTAACATCTCAGTATTTAATCGTGAGAATTAAGAGTATAATTATTATGTCAGGAAAAAAAGTAGTTTGCAAGTGACTAAGTGGCTATTGCTGTAATCACTGGTATATTTTCCAGGAAGGAAACAATGAGGGAACCAGTACACAAGGAGCTCATTTGTTAATTTCAGTACAAACTACTTCTGTTTAGGGGTGGATTTTATTCACTGGGAGGTGGGGTGTTTGGTTTGGGCTTTTCTTTAAGTCTTCTCTAAAATAAATTCCTTATAAGCTGTTTAGTGACCTCTAACAAAGCCTTGTAGCTCCACTTTCACTTTATTCTTGCAATTCATTCCTGTTTTCTAAAGCAACTGTTTATTTCATACAAATACACACCATTATTTTGCCCTTTCATTCTTTCTATGCAGAAATGCAAAAAGTTACGAATCAGAGCGCAAGAACTGCACTAAGACTGCATAGAACTCCAAAGGTTTCTTACCAGTTTAGGTTTTAGTTGGTCCTCACTATCCCCATGCCCAAGGCGTCCGTATCTTCCCTTTCCCCATGTAAAAAGATCTCCTGCAGCTGTAATACACGCACTGTGTGCTCCCCCAGCAGCAATGTCAACCACTTCTATACCTCTCAGAGATTCAATTACACGAGGACGATCACAAGGGCTGAAATGAAAATATTTGTCTTGAGAAAACTTTCTGAATAGACCATTCACATTCACCAATGTAGGGCGAGAGGTTTTTAAAATGAGTACAAGGACACCTAAAATAACCATTTGCTTTTGTTCCAGTTTAATGTGCTGAGATTTATGTTTAATTAGTCATTCAGAAATATTTTCAGAGGCCTAAAAAAGACAGAATTATTTTACCATATGTTATGCTACAGCATTACAGGTAAACTGAAGCTACAAAACCACTTCCATTAAAGTCTAGTCAAAGTTAAGCTCCTGCCCTGGAAAATCAGTCCAATTTAAGATACATTATCAAAATTTCTAACATAAAATGTATTGTTGCCCCCCATGGACTTCAGTATTCCTTTTTCTTTTTGGATTTGAACATTGTTATCTTTAACACAAAAGAACTTCTCCTTTAATGTAGGCAACAATGCATATGGGGATCAGAAGCAGAAGAGCAGTTTTGCTCCATAAAGCAGAAGACAGATCCCAAAGGAAAGCCACTGGACTTGAGCATCCACAGATGCGTTAGGACACAATATCCAATTACAGAAATCAGAGTAACGGTTTATCTGAAAAATACTTAGTGGTTCTCTAATTTAAAAATGTACATTTCCACATCACTACTTAATGCTGACTTCTACATATAGGCAGTACTCAGACAGATACACAGTAACTATAATAAGTATCCATTAGTAGTTTTTAAAAATAACTTTCTGAAGTGTTACTTACCTTCGGTTTCCATGACCAAGCTTACCATCTTCTGCTTCGCCCCAAGAATAAACTTCTCCCTCAGAAGACAATGCCAAACAGTGCTTTCCACCCGAGTTCACTGCAACTTTCTTTATAAACACATGTTGAATGGATTCCAGTAAAGTTGGAGTAGAAACTGACTCTGTTCCTCCTATTCCAAGCCTACCACCTGCTCCGTAACCAGTGGCATACAGCTTTAAAATGAAAAGTAAAATTTAATTTTGTTTGCCTCTTGAAGAACATTCACTAGAGCTGTAGAGAAGAATTCTTAATGAATGTACACTAGAGTACAGTTAAAGGAAAGCCTGAAAAAAAAAAGTTTCTTAAATGTCTCTATACCCTCCTCTGGAAAATAAGAAATATTTTGAAATATTTCACAAAAAAATTGTGAAAATATGGCTACATCCAAGTCAATACAAACTGTCACTGACTTCACAGGTTTCATTTATAATCCTAAGGCTGATTTTGTAGAAGTATCAAGAAACCACAGCTTTGCATGATGATACTACAAAATCATCTGTGACCTATATGTCTCTTTCAAGCAGCACTACTATCACAGAATCACAGAATGTTGTGAGTTGGAAGGGACCCACAAGGATCATCGAGTCCAACTCCTGTCCCTGAACAGGACAAGGCCAAGATTCAGACCATGTCTATAGTTTTCTTTGTTCTGTGGAATATACACACCTAAACACAATTGCTTCTTCCCCTCCCATCCCATAAGTACAGTTTTAAGCACTGTTTTTCATTCTCTCTTTGTCTATCTGAAAGTAATTTCTCTCAACAGAATGATGTCAAGCAATGTCATTCATCTGTACCTATCCTCCTGTGAACCATTAACAAGCATGACACTGACTGCTGAGGACAGAATCCTTACAGTAGCTCAATAGATGAATGTAACTGTTACAAAAAGCTCTAGCTAAAATTCTTGACCACATCCTTAACACAAAGCTGCCATCTGCATCAAAATAAAAAATTTTTCAAATTCATGAACTTCTTTTTTTCTCCTATACCTTATGCTAAACCTCTGCATGGTGCTCCTTTTCACTCAGGATTTAAACATCTGCTAATTAGATCCTCCAATATCTAACTTACAGGCATTTAGCCAACCATGAACAATCACACATTCAAATTACACATCTCCACTGTCAGAGAGACATAATCACCATCACATTCTACTGCCTGTCCTGTTTTCTAGGACTCTGTGAGCATGTTACTTGTATTCAGCTTTGTTTTCCAACATCTGATCACAGTTTTGAACTGAGAATTAAAATACAGGTTTTGCTCCATGCATTTACACTGAATTCCTATACTGCACTGGCAGAGTTGGTATAGTTCAGTTTCTTTAAAAAACAAATAAATAAAACAAAACTACTAGTACTACTAATAATAAAAATATGTGCTATGCACATTAATTATGCACATAATTATTTATATTTAGCCAAGCCCATTTTAACCGAGGACGAAATATTTCAAGGGAGTCTAATAAGCATTCATTTGTTGTACACTTACTTTTCCATCAGCTGTCACTGCAAACAAAGTCTGTTCACCACCGATTAACTGCACTGGTCTAAGGGTCGCAAGAGCTTCACACGGAGTTGGGACTTTGACCTTTGCCCCTTCAATCCCACCAAGTTGTCCTCTGTGATTATGACCCCAACCATAAATAGTTCCACTGCCTCCAGCTGAAAGTGTCCAGTCATCAGGTCGCCTGAAGAAAATGCAAAACAAAAAATTTTAAAAGAGCTTTTAAAAAGTCACAAAAAAAAAATGCAGTTTATCATTGTACAATAACAAAGCATCAGAAGACCAAACCAATGACAGTTGAAAGAAATAACCTGTTCATCCACTGGACAAGTTGTTCATCCTGTTCTCTCTTAAAGATGTCATGGCACTCATGAAGAACATCCATATTTTCATTATCTGCCATTAATTCTCGGATTTTCTTTGCCACCTGTAAAATATTTTGAATTAAATATTATTCAAACTATCAGTTACTCCCATAACACTTGGCACAGAATACTTCAAACTCGGTCTATCTTTTTAAATTAAACACTTTCCTATGATCCATGAACCATTTAAAATATTTCTGCAGTACCTCATCAAGGAAAAGGCGAGGTAATGGTGTTCTTTTATCAAGAGCCACGGCAACCCTGGATGCCATACAGTATCTCCTGAACCAGGCCCATTTGTGTGTCTCTGCACAGCAAGGGAGAGTGTCCAACTCCAGATCACAAGCAAGAGCCACAAGCACCTGCAGACAACCAAAAAACATTTGAGACATATATCAAAAGTGTGTAAAAAAAAGTCACATGCATTTGATGTAGTTGAACAGCTCACAGACCAGTAGGGCCTGAACAGTCTCAAAGACATGTAAAGTGCAAGGGACATGAAGAGCCATTTTATTACCCTCATTGATGGGGCAGCATCAAGCGTACCTACATGACCTCACATGGTTATGTTATTTAATTTCCTCTTCCAATCCAGAAATTTTCAAAACCCCACCTAGATTAATTTGTCTATATCAAATGCCACGTGCTGAACTTTCTACCTTCCATTTCTAAACTGTTTCCTTCCTACAATTAAATCAATTTTCAACTGATTTTCAATTTGATTCAATTTCAAATCAACGTTACTGATTAAGACTGCGAACAATAGATTACTTCTTCCCTGCATAAACTTTCACATATTTTAAGAATTTCTTTTCCTTAAGATAGATAAGTCATTTTAGTTTAACTTTTAGTACATAGGATTCAGCCTTTTATTCTTGTTGCTCTTCTCTAGGCTTCCTCAGCTTGTTTATTTTTACTTTGAAGTACAAAGTCCAAAACTGAACAGCCTTCATTTTAAGACATTCTTCTTTGTTCCAACTAGATGCAAATAAAACCTTCAGAGTATTTAGATAAACAAATAAATAAAGATATACAACACTTCTATTAGCACAACTACAAAATCTCTTATCAAAAAGCACAGTCTACTGTACTTGCAAGATGTTTTTCTGACCTACCTACCTCTGCCTAGCTAGGTACTCCATATTCTGTGTTGGAATATTTAATTCTCCTTTTAGAAGTAAGATTCTGATTTTGTCAGAAAATGTTTCTGATATAGGACTAGGCAAGCTTACCATGTCTCAAAAAAAAAATCCAGAACTATACTAATGAATTCTTTATTGATTGTACCCCCTTACCTTGAAGAAAGGGCTGTGGAGCAACTGTTTGCCACCTCTCACAATGGGGTCTTCATAGTCAAACTGTCGCTGCAAAGCTTCTGGAAGACCTTTAACCAAAGCAGCTAGAGCACTTCCTGTGAAACTCTAGAGGAACCACAGAACTAGAAAGTTAGTCTTCCTGTATGTATTAGAAGAAGTACATTATTTAGATAACCATGAAAAAACATTAATGATTTCCCACAGTTTCTACAGTTAGCTATGTGAAGTATCATTTCCACGAATTTCCTAACTTTCTATAACTTTTTGGCAATTCCAAAACCACACCTATACAGTACTGGAATTAGCCATTTTTTTTTTCTAAAATTGAGTACCTTTGCAGACTTGCAGACCTGTGCAAGAAGGCTATTCATCTGCATATTTCCTATTTTGCCATTAACAACAGAAATGTTGTATATCAGGGTTTTAATGCTTCACATGCATCTTAATGTGAAAAACGTGAAGAGGAGAGCATCACTGCCTTCTTACCAAAGCTCGTGTCTCTCCATCATTATCCCCTAGAATCCGGTTGATGTTAATTGACTGACCAAACTCTGTTGTGAGCAGTTTCCGTAGTCTCTGCAAGGCCCACATTCTGTGGCCAGCAGCTAAGGAAACATAAGCATACAAAGAATGTAATTACTTAAAACAATCATTTTTACTTCAAACAACCAGACTTAATTTTAAGACCAGACCTACCTAAGGCACTCAGTTGAGCACAAGCTGCAAGAGAAGCCGCCAAGCGAGGAACTATACTCCTGTTGGAAGCAAAATTTAAGCGAAAATCCAACAAACACGTAACCAAATCCATTGAGGGACATGAAAGAATGCAACGATCTGAAAGAAGGTCTTTAGGGCCTGCAAGAAACAAAAAGCAAAAACAAACAAACAAAAGAGGTGGAGAAGATTTGTTCTCAGACTGAAATATGACCAGAACATAGCCAGGATTTAGCTGACCAAACACAGCAGTCTAGTGTGCCAGTCCGCATCTGAATTGGTCCATTCCACTTCCCCCTGAAGGGACTTGGAAGAAAGACGCATAATTCACCTAATTTCAACAGATGCATTTAATTTTTTTTCTTTTCAAATGAACTATGCCTCAAAATTATCCTCTCTTCACTGATGAAGAGGCAAACTAGAGTGATTACAAAATATTTTTATCTCTTCCCTACGTACAAGTGCACCTCTGAGGACATCGTTGAAAACGTTTCCTAAGTATGAATGAAAATATTTTCTTAGTATCAAAGTAAATCTTAGTATCAAAGTTGAACTTTGGCACATAAATATCATGAAATAAATGCAACTGTTAAAGACAAATAAATTTACTCCCTTGCCCTTCTGTAAATGCCAGATATGAAACCTTACCTGCAGCTGGCATGATAGGGTAAACAGTGAATCGCCATCCCCATCCATTCACAGAGCCATCACTGATGAACTTCCACTTCAGTTCATCCCCTGGAATTCGCAATTCACTAGACCAATCTGACCACTCACGACCTGTTACAGGAGGTAATACGAACATATTCATCTCTACTGTCTGAGCCAATGCAAGCTACTCATCAACAGCAACTTCCCTCCATGGTTATATATTATAAACATCACATAATGCATTAGAGAAAGAAAAACAAGCTATGTGAAGCACACAAATGCAACTATAACAGTGTTACACTAACAAAACTGAAGTCTTAAATAGTTTAATTAGCACTCCTAACAGATACCCTCTGTACTTTTAATACCACATACAAAAGACAATTATTATGAGATCTTACTAAAATCCATTGTCCTATTTTCAAATTTTTTTTTCATACTACAAAAATATATAACTATATATACATCAAATTAAGCTTTACAGCTTTTTCCAACCAGGAATGCAATCAGACATATCTCAATAATGAAACACATGCACATCTGAAACAGTTTGGGGAAAAATGAGTCAACAGTAAAAGCCCAAAGACTGCTCAGAAATGTTAAGCACAGGCAGTAACTCCTGAGACCTTGCACATGATGCACTGTATGGGTAGTTTCAAGGTAAAATTTGATTAAATTAAAAATATTCCTCTAAAATCTATGCAAATTAATAGTGCTTAAAAATGAAATCAGAGATAATAGGATAAAAGATGTGAAGATTTCATTTAGTGTCACGTACATAGGCCAGAGCAGAAAACAGAGAGAGTCTAGATGTTATTTTGGGCATTCGACAGCAGAAGAGTATTTGTCTTGACTGTATGAAAGCTCAAATTTCTGCAAGTATTACTAGAAAACAAAAAAGCTAACAAAAGAAGTATCCTTTTCCAATTATATTCCAATTTGTTTAAATATATTTTGTTTATAATAGAAATTTTCACACTTTGGCAGGGGTGCTAACCACTGATCTTTTACACTCTAACTGCTCTTAGGAAGAGCATGACAACATGGTCTTCTGAGAAACTCTCTACATTTAGAGATGCCAGATCACTCTTACATGTCTATCCCTAGACCCTACTTCTTTTTCTGTTTAAAACAGAGTATTAATTTACAGAGATTTCCCTCTTTTTTTATTGGCATGTCAGTCACAGACAGTGGTAGATTTCGTTGAGCATTTAGCAGTAAATAAGATATTTTTGAAAAGCACTAGTTCTCATAACCTGATCGGACGGAAACAATTCTGTTGACACCATCCATTATGGTGAGCGGATCATGACGCCGCTCTGTAGAACACTGGCGATCAAATTCTACCCTCAGTCCCTCAGCACCTAAACAGCAAGAAAGAGTTCACACGTTTCTACACAGCAATCAATACCATGAACAAAGGCAGTATTTTTGAAATCCACATGAAATCAGACACAATTGTTTGGAAGCCACAGTGCTCATTAATAAAAATAACTTCCTTTGTTTTAATGACATTATTTGTCTGTAATTTCTGCTTTTTCAAAGGTTTACATGATAGTAAGCTCATGTGAGTAGGGGTTAGCAGATCAAAATCTATATTCAGAACATTCCAAACTAAAGTTGCAACAGACAAAGAATGTCTATTTACAGTTAAGGCAAATAGCTCTTTGTTGCCTGTACTTTTTGATGAGTACTAGATAACACACTGAAGGAAGCACTAAATCAAAAGACAGCATTAGTACAAAAAAGTATTTCCCTAATACTCAAGACTAGAAGACAGGTGTTCAATTACTAACCCTGAAAAAGACTGTCCTTCCCAACTCCATAACTGAGCAGAAAACAGCAATGACATATAGCTGAAGTCACAGACAGTGAACAAAAAAGGATGTGTTTCACGGAATCAAGATGTTCCTGCAGTATGCAAGTGTTCTCAGAAATATTTTTGATAGCGACAGTCTACATAACATAGCTTTAGAAGTCCAATACACAGTTTTGCAAGCTAAGGAAAAACTTTGTGCAGGCAGGCTTGAAATTAATTCAGTTTTAATAACCTAACTCTAAGAATTCTCTACCTGGTATTTTAACTGTGCCACTAGAAGATGTATCATCAGTATATGGATGGCTGCTTTCTACCACAACTGGTTGCGAAGAGAGTCGACCACTTTGTGAATCAGTTGCCACATCTTCTAGTTCAGTAACACACAGCTCCAACAACATATCAGCAACCTAAGAAAAGAAAAATATATGCTTTAGGAAAAGTAAGTTTCCTTAGTCCAAGAAACCTAAGCCAATTAAAATGCTTCCATAAATTAAAATATATAAATAAATAAATTACTTGTTTTCTGAATTCTGATTCATAAACCATCATATTCATTCAAAAATACTCTTTTTGGTGTTGTTATGGCTAGAAAAGCCTCCTAAAACTAAAAGCCAAACAGATCAAATTTCCAGTAAGTAAATAACAACACAAATAATTGTTTTCCCTTACAGAAAAAAACAACTGTAAATCTAAACTGTAAAGCACAGGCCAAGAGAATATAATGAAAGGCATAAATCTCCTGCTGTACTCAGTGTTGGCACAGCCTCACGCTGAGTGCTGTGTGCAGTTCTGGGCCCCACCATTTAAGAAGGATGCTAAAGGCCCTTGAATGCCTCCAGAGGAGGACAACAAAGCTCGTGAAAGGATTGGAAGGCATGTCCTGTGAGGAGCAGCTGATGACTTTGGCCTTGTCCAGTTCAGAGAAAAGGAGGCTGAGGGGCAACCCCATTGCTCTCTGCAGCTTCCTGAGGAGGGGATGTGGAGATAGAGGTGCTGAGCTCTTCTCCCTGGGATCCAGTGACAGAACATGTGGGAATGGCTCAAAGCTGTGCCAGGGGAGGTCTAGACTGTGCATTAGGAAGCATTTCTTTACCAAAAGAGTGGTCAAACACTGGAACAGGCTTCCTAGAGAGGTGATCAATGCCCCAAGCCTGTCAGTGTTTAAGAGGCATTTGGACAACGCCCTTAATAACATGCTTTAACTTCTGATCAGCCCTGAAGTGGTCAAGCACTAGATAGTCATTGTAGGTCCCTTCCAACTGAAATAGTCTAGTCTATTCTATTCTAAATGTTTAACCAGTAAATAACATTGCAAAACACTGCTTAGAGAGAAAATTCCAATGGTACTCATTTTTAAAGAATTGTTTCAATTAAAAATTCTGACTCTCGTAAAACAAAAGAAACTCAACAACAACAACAAAAAAACACAACAAAAATCACCCACCAACACACACAGAATGTTGTTCAGCTACTCACTATTAATGATAGAAGCAAAAAAACCAGAATTAACACAGAAGTGTATATATGGCGTGCATCTAATTAGGGTGGGAGGGGGACAACTGCATCTCAAACCTAGAACATAGGTATACACACCTGATCATCGTAAGGAATTTGAAAATTTTGGGGGTGGGGGAAGTAAGAGTTTGAGAAATGTCACTCAGTTGCCTCTACACAAATAGCATCAGTTAGGCACTGCCAGATCAGAGATAGCGTAAGATTTCATTGTTTAAAACTGAAGCTGTCTTGTCATTTATACAATTAATAAATAAATAAAATGTCTCTCAATTCAGTGCACACTTCTTAGCAAAGCCATTATACATCTTTTTGGTTAGTGAAGCCAAATTTAATAAAAGAATACAAAAATCAGCTTTGCATAATCACTTCTGATGTTTCAAACCAGTCTTCAAGCAGTGTAACGCCATAAATTAACTACATCATATGAGCATCTTAAAAGAAATGCATTGTTACTCATTAGAAAAAAATATTTGATGGGTTTCAGTTCATTACTGTAAGCAGATATTCTATAAATAATTTATTATTTGCAACATTCTTTCATATAGCTGTTGCTATCCAATATTACAGCATTTATTAATTCTATGTTAGTTGTCCCAAAAAAACCCACACCCATGGATACATTGGAAATAGTTAGAAACTTCAATGCATCCAGTATAAATGTTAAACATTAAGAAGAATTACTATATCATTAACAATATATTAACATCAATTTTAGCTAGCAATAAAGACTGCATCAATTCAAGAAATAAACTCGTCTCCAAAACAAAACCAACATGGAAGTTTTTAAGCTAACATTCCACAGAATCAGGAAATAGGGCTTGGTTTAATTCAGCTTCTTTCCAATAATCACAGCCACTTGTTCAATACACAAATACAGTCCATTAAGCTTCTATTTTAATGTCTAATTGCAGCATGACAAATCAAGGAAATAGTCTTTTATTACTGACATTTGTAGCACATGCATATATTCATGTCATATTTCTATTAAAATCATTAAGGTTCACACACATTTAAGTTAAACTCAAACTTTCATGCTTATTAAGTTTCTCAGTATGTTGAACTGCAGTTCAAATACAAGAAAATATTCTAGTAATCTACTAACAAAAAGGACACAGTTAAAAATGCAAGAGAAACAAAACCTGACCTGTGGGTAAGCTGTGCCCATACCAGAAAGCACAGCCGAAAGAACGTCTCTTCCCTTTTCACCTGCACGGTTGGACACAGCAAGCTTTAGCAGGTCGACCATGACTCGTGTGTCATCTGGTACTAAGAGACTAGTAAACTCATCCAAGTACTGCGGTTCTGGGCCAGATACTTTACTTTGACTTTCTACGTCCTACAAAACAAATTGTAGAAATATTTAGACAGTGAAGATGAAAGAAGTATTTCACTGAATCCTAACAAGTTAACTTGTCTGAAGAAATGTAAAGGTAGTTTAAAACATAATTGGTAAATCAGGGATTATATGGCCCCAAAGTTAACCAACTGTTAAACTCATTTCTCAAGTGAAAAAGCTTTCTTAAAGCTAAGCTCCTTTAACTTTGGTAAAAAAAAATAAAATAAAATAAAAAAAAAATAAAAAAATCCCTCTGTCTGGATAGATTTAAAAAATTCAGTCATTTATAGAGTAACTTTAAAAGCAGAAAAAAAGCAAAACTTCTTGATAAAAGCATGGTAAGGACTTAAGTTCTAAAGAAGGTATTGACAACATTACTTCTTTGGTTTTTGTCATGGTTTCTGCAATGATACTGGCAGCTCCAGGATCATCTGTGACTGGAATGAAAGGACGGGAAGAGGCAGCAGCAGCTGAGGGAGTTACAGCAGATGGTGTCACAGCATCTTCTGAAGAAACAACCTATCCAAAACAAATAATAACTAAAAAAGCTGCAACAAGATACTGTAAAACCTTTACGAGTCTAATTATTTATTAGAAGGGTTTACATTCAAAGACAGCAGCAATTTAAAAACATCAATAAATTCAAAACCAAAAGATTCACTCCCTGTATTTTCAGCTTCTATTTTATGTTCCTAGCATGGCAACCCCGTCAACTCTCCCCTCAATGCCAGCTGCTACAAAAACACACAATAAAACATCACTGCCTACAGAAAAGCAGAGAACAAGCCCTAACAATATATGTCAATTTAATAGTTTGTTAAAGGAAAAGATCTCTTCAGTAGCAAGCCTTTTCTTTTTTCTGCTTCTGTTAGCAGTTGACAATCAACAGAGTAGTATTCCATTCAGGCCCTCCTGTCTACATTAGTTGATATAAGTTTACAATTACATTTCATTAAAAAATTGTCAAATATTCCCTTACTCTTGACTTTTTTTTTTTTTTTTTTTTTTAAAAAAAGATCAATCCTGTAAAATCAATTTAATACTTGGTGAAATGGTTAATATTTTCATGTGAACTCTAAAGTACTACTAGAAATCACCACAACTGCATCACAGTGTATTATGGAAGTTCAAAACTGATTTCACACTAAAATCTTAGTTCTTACAGATCTGATATACACAGACTACCCACTTCTGAAATGACAGTATGAAAGAACTGTTTAATTTCTGCTATTGTCAAACTAAATGGGACAATACTTTTCAGCTTTACTGTGAAGCCCTCTTGGAAAAACTCATTTGACACTTTACCTCCCCTCTTCTGTCCTGCCATGGGTTTGGGCTCAGTCTCTCTTCTAGATCTCCTACGAGCATGCATTCATCTCCATTTGCAGGGCTTCCTGTAGAAGTAGCATCTGATGGTGGGGCTGGTGATGAAGACGAACATTCTACTGGTGCAATCATACTTGCAGGCATCAACGCTCCAACAACTGCATCCCTGAAATCATTTAGGACAGATTAAAATAAACTTAATTATACTCCCTTGTTGAACTTGGAAAAAAATTGTATTACCTTGTCTTAATAAAATAAGGAAAGGTTTCCAAGCTCTGGAATTCAAAGAGTAGTTTATCTCCATTCTCCTTTGGGCTTAAATAATGTGTTTTAAGGCCACTATGTTATATTAGTTCCTCTTCATAAATTTTAGCACAAATAGTCTGTTCTCTACCAACAACAACTGTAAAGTTCTATTGTTCTTTCCACCTTGCCCCCTTACTGCTTCCTCCACATCATCTCTCACGATTTACTTACACTCCTTTTACATGATTTACTTGAACATTTCTAAATAAGCAATTTTTTTCCCCAAGCACTGGGAGCTTCTGTAAAGAAAACATAACAACATAAGGCTAACAGCAACATCAAAAAAAATTTAAATGAAGCTTAGGCCTACTCTGAGAAGTCCAAACTTGTGAAGCAATTTATAGCTGACTCAAGAGACTCGAACAGATGGTAAACCATGCCATCTTTTGCTCTGCAAAAGACAAGAATGTTTGCATGCCTACCTGGCATACATGATCTGTAATGCCATCAGTATATGAGATAACGCCTGCTGTTTGGCAACATTCCCATCAAGCGACAGGAGAATCTTAGCGAGGGAAGGGCGATTCGGCTTGGAACTGTTTGCCCCACTAATTTTGTTACTGGCAGCAGAGGAATCTGCATCTGAAGGAACACCTGGAAAGAGGGGAAAAAAAGAAAAGGTGAGTACTTTTTAATAGTGTAATACATAACTGGAACTGATGTATCTAATTTCTTATTAAGTCATAAAGATGACTGTAAAATTAACTTTACAGTAGATACTTAAACTTCAGTGCCTACAGTTATAACACTGAAGTCAAAACTGAGGCTCTGCAGGAAGAGCTTTCATAAATACTGGAAGTTGCACCTTGTTACTTATTCATTAAGATTAAGGTAATACAGGTAGAAATATTTTGGTGACCAGCATCTAAACCAAGTTTTACTTAAACAGAAATTTCTCAAATAGCAGGGATATTTCTTATTTATTATATATATGTAGTTCTTGCTCTTTTTTAAAAGCATTGCCTTGATCACAAAAAAGCTTAATTACCAAAATGTTCAGTGTTTTTAATATTTAACACAAAGCTGCTTTGCCTCCCTAATTCTTAAGTCACCTACATTAGAAACGAAAGGTAATAGTAGCATCAAGAACTATAGCAAGAGGCAACATATAAGAAGAACAACATTACAGTAGCATCCATCTGCCATTACCTCCATAAAGCTCTATTCCATATTAAAGATGAAGTCTTTGGGGTGTTTCATAAAGCATGTTGCATTTTAATTTCCTGAAGAACAACAAAAGCTCAAACTAATGCTACTTCTGAAGGAGTCCTTTCTAACTTCCACTTTCAGGAAGAGGTTTTGTTGGGGTTTTTTTAGAGGTATGTATATTTTCTGTTGTTGTTTTGTGGTGTTTTTTTAAAAGACAGTTTTCTTTTTGCACTCTTCTGTCACTTATTGAACCACACACACAACTAACTCTCCAATGGCATAGGAAAAAAAAAAAAAGTAAGGCAATAAATACCAACCAAGATAAGAAGCACCTAAAGGGTCCCTCGCTGTCTGGAAAAGTACAGGTTCATGAACAGATGGTGTAGCTACATCCACTGTTGTCCATGCTACACTGTGGGAAGACCCACAAGCAACCCGGGTGATTTTCTGGCCTTCCAAGCCCTGGACAAGAGTGGGCTTTCTATTGACTGTAGTAGTTCCATTGCCTTGCTGCCCATGGTCATTGTCACCCCAAGCATAAACCTGTCAGTAAACATTTTCACATATTACTTTGCTTCAGTGGCTGCCTCATTTAATTGTTTTCTTTAAAATTCCTACAAAGGAATCTTAGTGATTTGTATTATTAATCTAGGACACTTTAGAAAAATCCATTGCTGTGACTTCTCCCCCCCCATTAAATAATGCAGGCATTATCATACATTAAAATAAAAAATGAAAAAAAAAAAATCAGAGTAGCACTTTCAGATGATTCATAAATTATTGCCAATTCATAAATCATCAGTTGATTCATAAATTATTCAATGTTCACAGTGAACACTAAGTCAGAAGAATTAGCTGCATAGTAATTAGACTGGGGAACTGAATCAATACTCTATTAATGATAACGCTGGATCACAGCAGAAAAATTTGTCCAGAATACTACGACTACTTCTTCATTTCAAGAGTCAGAAGCAGGAAGCTTGAACATGAGATAATACATAAACTTGGAAAATATTACAAAATCGGCTACGACATCATTTAGACTCCAATAATATGATGAAAGCTAATATATATTTTAAATTACAATCATGCTTATATTTATTCAGGAATTTAGTAAGCAAATAAATATCACTAGAAATTTTTAGTCCATTTAATCAGCACCGATGTTATTACACTCTTCTTCCTCAACACAGGTTAGTTTATTCATTTCTGGATCAAGGAAAAAGGGAAAAGGAGGGTGATGCACGACATACCTGTCCAGTGTCAGTAACTGCTAGACAATGGAGCGCGCCTACAGCCACGTGTACAATTTTTTTACCCCTCAGTCCCTCCACAACTTGTGGCTTTCGTACATGTACATCTGTGCCATGGCCCAGCCTGAAGTAGTCTCCCTTACCCCTGCAAAAGACAGAAAACTTAAATTTCAAAACAATTATATTGTTTACACGTTCCTGTCAATGCAGCTTCCCAAATCAAAATACTGCATTTATCACTGGGATTAAACACAAGTACCAGCTAGCAAATCCTTCAAATCTGAATTACAAAGGCATAAAAATGAGGATAACCGCAGTTCTGTGACTCCGTAACTTCTCACCTCAGTACAGAACAGGCATCATGATGCCTATTTTTCTGTATGTAGTGTAACTGTGATTACACTGAATTTCCTCTGTTGCAGAAACACTGCAATTATAAATACTTACAAAACTTAGATAGATTTATACTACTGAGGATAAACTGGATAACAACAGACCCATTAACAAGTCTACTCACATGAAAAAAAACATACAGGAACTAAGATGTTTTCAGAATTGCATATTTTTTACACTATTGCAAGCCTCAAGAAAGGTTACCAAGCCTCCATAATTTAAATTCTTCTAAAATTGTTATACACAAACTGCACTAAAAATATACCATATGCAAAAGTCATGAAAACACTTTAAAATGCCTCTAAGAATGTCAGTAAAGAAGACAAAAATCCTGAGATTTCTTCCACTGTGTTTTCAGTAACCATTCATTCAGTTCTGCTGCTCTCCACCATCACCACCAATTTTTCTCATGACAGGTTACGTTATGCTGGAGGTGATTATATTATACAGTACTGTTGTCTAAGTAAAGTTGTAACAAAAAAGTTGTGATTTTTCCCTCAAATCAATACAGATTCAAGAAGATAAGAATAAAAGTTTAGAAACAACTCAGCCATCCTAAAGTGCAGATATGCACAGCTGAAACGGACCCAAGAAAACCTCCTTGTAGACCTGTGAGGTCATGAAATACCGGTAGGTTTTATGACTAGACTTAACAGTGTGAAGACAAACTGGGGGATGAAAGGAATGAAAAAGAATTTTGCAGGGAGTTCCACTAATTCAGCAAGACTCAGGCATCCTAACAAAGTACAATACACTGATAAGAGCATGCTACAAGACACAGTGTTAAACTAATTGAACAGATCACATAATGTCTCAAAGAGCTGCCAATTTAAAAGACAAAGCACACAGATAAGGCACATATGAAGTTAAGACGGTCAAACAGCAATAAATACAACACAAACTTAGCAATTGCTTTGTTAATACTTCCTGGCAAATGCAACATACCATGTCCATACCACTCCTGACTTGGTCAGTGCCAATGAGAACTGTGCACCACACTCAATCTGACATACGCCTTGGCCGTTCAGTCTTTCAATGTTCTGAGGAATGTTGCATCCTTCACTTCCTCCTCGGCCCAGTTTTCCAAAATCACCATCACCCCAAGAAAACACCAAACCTAACAAATAGCAAACTGCAGGTCAAACAACGATCACAGTATTCCCATGTACTAGAAAGCTTGTGGAACAAGATATTCCTACCTTCATCTGTCAAAGCAAGAGTCTGAGCATCTCTGCTTCCACAAGCAACCTGAATGACTCTGTGGCCAAGGAGCACTTTAACCTACAAAGTAGAAACAGTAAGCAAGAGAAAGTTTCAAATAAATTATATTTTAAAACCTTACAGACATTTTCAAGCTCTTATAATGATCTCATTCATTGTATCCAGCCTGAGCATGCCATTTAGCAAAGGGTTATCAAGCCTTGCACACTCAGGATCCAACTGCTCAACAACAGTAGTGGCTTCCAGCTATGAATAAAGTAGATGCAGAACATGAATGTTCAAAACAGCACCAGCCATTCTGCATTACTTCCCAAGAAAAATAAAAGATTGGATTTTTTTTGGCCTTTCTGAAATAGCTTGCTTGTTACTAGAGGTATGTGTACCCAAACCTAATTTATATCACTCCAAAATGATGGCTTCATACTGCTTTCACAGTTTTTGGCCTTACTTTAGCTTTATTTCATCAATTATTAAACAAACACATTTTCATTTCATCAGAGCCAAGAAACATTTATTTTACCATCTTAGGCTTCAGCTGTGTAGTATTATCTCCATGTCCTAGCCTTCCATATTCTCCAAGACCCCATGTATACAGTTCACCACTAGAGGTAATGGCAGCACTGTGGGAACTGCCACAAGCAATATCACGGATGCGTTTGGTTTTCAAAGCTTCTATCAATCTGGGTTTATCACAATTCCTAGAGAAAAAAAGTAATTCATTGTGTTAATTATGAAAGAGCTGCACAATACACTCCAACCTTCACAATCCAAAAAAATTTATGTAATAACTAACAGTAATCTAAAGATAAAGTAAGGTATAACATTATGATTCCAAGACATACTCTTCAGTAGCACCATAAATCTAAAGTTTATACTATTTTAAAGTACTTCAAAGTTTATTTAAATAAATATTTGATGTACACACTGCAAAACTTACAAGACAAAGCCAAAATACAAAAGTGACTAATCAATTAGGAAGCGTATAATAGAAACTGAAAACTGATATCCTATCATGGTCCAAAGTTGAGCCATTTCTTAGAAGTAACTATTTCTCCACTCTGCGCAAACAGAGCCAGATAGTAAGATTAAGAGATGACACCCTCATCCCAACTTTGCTCTTTATGAGAGAGAAACTAGAACTGGAATTTACTGTTGGGTTTCTATGAGAGCACTGGAAACATTTGCTATTCATATGGTTACAATATTCTCTAAATTCAGGGAAGAGTTTCAACTCAAGGTTTTCGAATATTGACTGTCCAACAGAGCCACTATTAAGGTTTTATAAAATTACGCATGGCCTCTGGAAAATTTGCTCCCATGAAATTCCCAAGAGTTCCAAGTCTCACTTTTAATAAAATTACAGAAAGCATGAGGCAGCTGAACAATAAACAATACTGCTCTAATCTGGACTTCCCTTTTCATTTATCTGACACACATGCCCCTGTGAACATTTATTTGGTTATATATTAACCAACTGAGTTGGATACTGTAATTTTTTATGCATGCTGTGCAGGTCTTCAAAATATATTAGAATGACAAACAGATTTTCCCATGGGCTACGTTTATTTTATTTTTTTTTTTCAAAACATTGTTCTGTGGTGCATACAAAGGAAAACCCTGAGACAACTCAAATTTTCCTCAAAGTTGTGCTGTGGAGGATTAAATAATGTAACACTGAAAAGTGTTAGACATTTATTTCCAGCTATCAAGTTTCTGAACAGATGTCTAAAGAAAAGGGCTACAAAATACTATGTCAGGCTTACATTGTGAACTGTTACAGCTCAGGAACATAAAACTGCTATGGTTTTACACCTCAAGGCATCTCTGTAAACTTTACCTTATAGAAGTAACCAAAAATTCTATGTCCAAAAGTGTGCCATTTCATTAGTGACATCCCAAAACACTATTTAAAGACTATCCACTAAGTATGTTTCCAAATACTATATTAACTGAACGCATCCTTTTTAGATGACTGACGACTGCTACAAGTGCTGCACCATAAACTGACATACACTGCCAAAAAAAACCCAAAAAAACAACTTTTCACTATTTTTTTTATTTCCATGGTATTAAAAATCCTGTCATTGTCAATAGTGGTGGTCAGCTGTGTCATGCAACACAAATATTCTCTTACTGAAAGACAGACAAATTTGGTATCCTTACATTCGACTGAAGTGACCAAGTTTTCCATCATCGCCTTCACCCCATGAAAATACCTTTCCATCAACAGTTAATGCCATAGCATGTCGGCCACCTAAAAGTGTACACATAAATTTAAATTTTCCAGCTTTCAAGCAGGCAGCAGGACTAGCAAAAATCTCAGGAATTTGACATTGCTCTACTGCTGCAATGTAATCGTACAAGCCTTTCAACCCAATACACATTACTTATTTTTTTCAGAGTTCTACTGTGATTTAATTTAAAACAAAACTTTTGTGCCAGTAGTATTCCTGGCACATTAAAAAAAAAAAAAAAAAAAAAAATCACTCAACTTGCTATTTTCGATGCTGCAAGAAAACAAAAGAAAAACCAAACCCACCATTTAACAATATTCAAAAATGAAAACACTTTAATCGGATCAGACTGAGAAACTATTCAGAAGGTACCAAAATTAACTTCCAGCAAATAAAAAAAAAAACTGTGTATAGTCTAAATTCACAGATTTTAGAACCATTAGACTTAAACTGACATTTTATGCAACAGTTTAATTTATTAAACAATTAATTTAATTAATTAATTTAATTAATTTAATTTAATTTATTAAACAATTTAATAAACTGTATTTATTTAAAAAAAAAAAAAAAAATCTATCAGATATGCTGGGGCATCACAACACCCAAGAAAATTGCAACTATTTTCAGGCTAAATTTATTATGTTTATATACATAAGAACAGCAATAGTCAGTACCTGAGTGAACAGCCACCTTCTTTACCACATAGTTACTGAGAGCTGTAATTTGTCGAGGAATAGGCACAGTTCCACTGGATATTCCTAAACCCAGCCTTCCATTTGTGGCTTCTCCACAGGCATATACTTTACCATCTACAGTCACTAAAATGAAGAAAAAAAAAAAAGTTTGAAACACCATTAATGTTTCACAGCTAGAAATCTGTTTCCACCCTTAAATAATTGTTTTTATTTTAAACTCATATTACCTGCAAAAAGGCTTTTGGATCCTCCAGCTACTTGTACAACATTCAAGGCAGACAGGGTTTCAGAAAAGGAAGGGACCTTTATCTAGAGCAGACAGGAAATAAAGATCATTAAAATACACTGTAAACTTTTTATACTTTAAAAAGATCAGCTATTCTTAAGTGATAAACTAAATAATCTAACAGGCACTTTTTTTTTTTTAATATGTGAAACTCCCTGTATTATTGAGACACTCCACATACAACAGTTAATATGCATAAGGCAAAAGATAGGAATCAAGAAAAAGCATTTAATACTGAAATAATGATACATACAAAACCTCAGAGAAAATGAAATGTGATATAAACAAGGATTTTCCTTTTAGTGAATTTTTCTTGAGAATTTCAAGTTCAGTTTTGAAGAAAGGCACAACAGTGAAATAAACCCAATTACAAGTGTTAACTAACACACTTCATCAGCATACGGGAACACAAAACCACAACTGAGTTTTTCAGTAGCAAAATCCTTTAGTAATTTGGATTAGAGATCAACTCAAGGGCGGGGCAGGGGGAAGAGACCAGGAAATCTTATTTTCTCCAAACCAAGTCTTTGATCATTGAGATAGTTACATATATATACATACAGATAGATAGATAGATACACATATACATATGTGTATATCTACACATACACACAAAAACAGACATCAACATTCCTTTTCAAGTGTTTTAATCAACATATAATCACACCTGGCATAACCCCTTATATAAAAAAAGTATTTATTTTTAAGCAGCTGAAGAGATAAAGTTTCTAGCAGACTTCTTCATTACAGTATATGGGAATGAAGTTTGAAGGACATTTGAAGTCTTAAATTAGTTTTTAAATTACTATCCTAATTAGTCAATTTATGCAGTTAACAATATTAAATGTTAAATACTAAGTAAATTAAATAATACTTGTTAAGACCTCAAAGATAAAGAGTTTAAGTTCACGCTAGCATGTTTTCTCCACTCAAAAAAGTTTAATATTTACAGAATTAATTTATATTTATAGAGATATCTGATTTTTTTTTTTATCCCCTTGCTTCTCCCATTTAACTGTCTTATAGTTCTCCCCTCTTCTAGGTGTCTAGGTGAGGGGAAGCACTTTAGCCAAGCAGATCCATAATTCTGCCTTCAACATATCTGGAGCAAGAATGAACTGAAATCTGCACTTCTGCACTGAAGCCTTGATGGCTTTATGCACCAATAAAATACAGGATGGAGAATATAGTAACAGTTAACTTCTTGCTTCCTGAAAGGCACTTTATGGATACAGTAGTATGTTTTATTTACAACATAAATTAAAGAAGAGCTCTTTCAACATACTTTTCAGAGTAATGACATCTTAAACTGATTAAACATTCACCAGGTACCTCCCATCTTGCATTGTATTAAAAATTATGTATAAATGGCTGTATCCAGGGCTGAAATTCCTCTCAAATAACACTGAAGGGTAATCAAGTTACACCAATCAAAAGATTAAAATTCAAGTTGGGTTTTTTTTTTTCTGATTACTGCACCAGCTCCACGTACAAGTAACACAGAAAAGTTCACCAATATCTTTATTTCATGCATGCAAACTCAAAAGCAACAGAATATGTATAGAGTGCAACACATTGATAGAACAATTAGTTCACTATCATCTAAAGCAAATCATTAAGTGGCTGCTAAAAATCAAACTGGATTTCAGAGTAACAATCAAAATGCAAATTTTCTCCCATTTTCCACCCAGCAGACATCTAGATGTCTTAACAGTAAAAAGCCATTAAAACCTACTCATTGTAGCTTTTAATAATAACCTGTAAAATTCTGATTAAATTTGAATTAATTTTGAGTTGTGTGACTTGTACTTTTTATTTTTAGCTGAAGCATGAAATCGACAAACATACCTTGGAACCTTTTAGCCCTCCCAACTGGTCTTTGTCATTCAGTCCCCAAACAAAAACTTTGGTTCTTATTGTAGCTGCCGATTCAAGCCCAGCTGCCTTCTTTCTAACAAGACTAAACATATTGAGAAAAGAAAACACCACAAAGTCAGTTTAGCAACCTGCATGCTACAGCATAGGCACCTTTCTACTGTATTCACTAATTTTACAGCTTGGACTGTTTCAGTACTCAAAATACATCACCACAGTTAATTGGTGGCTACAACAAATGAAACACAAACAAAACAAAAAAAAAAAAACATATGCTTTGCTGAGTAGTGGTAAATACTCACGTGCCACATACCAAATATAAACATGTCAAGTTTTTAGCTAGGTTTTCAACTCCAAGTATACTGCAGCAGCAGAAGAGCTGTACCAGATGCTAGCATCTTACCAGTGTGATAACCTTAAAGAAGTTATTTATCAGCAAATGACCTGCTTAACAATTTTGACAAACTAAGATACTGTTATCTCTTTACTACCATTCAAGTCCTGTGCAACTTGCTCTGTGTGAAGCTGCTTTGGCAGAGGGGTTGGACTAGATTATCTCCACAGCTCCCTTCCAATCCCTACCATTCTATAATTCCATGAAGTTGCTCTTCTTACAATAACCTCCTGACTGGAGGGTAGAGACACCAAGGTTCTTTATCATTTCCCGTCCGTTTCTGCAGTTACCTACCTCCCGGTGTTAGCTTTATCGTCATCCTCTTCCTCATTATCAGAAGCAAGGAAAGGGACTGCAGCCAAATCTTCATCCTCTGCACGTATACGTCCCAGTATGCTGAGGCCATGTATTTTGCAATCAATCCCAGAGCTTCTGCACTGCTTGATTGCTATCTCAATATACCTGTGGTACTAAGAAGGAAAAAAAACTAAATTGCCACCTTTTGGGTCCTATATAACTTTATAAAACATAGGAAAGAGTTAGAACTTTTGCTTGACTTTGTAACCTTACACAAAATGAATCTGTAACTTTAAATATTTGGCTGTTACACATTACGGAATTCATACTTTAAGATAAGCATATGGCCTCAATTTGAGAATTATTTCACTTTCAATCTTCTAAAAAACTCACTATGCATTCCTCCTTGCTGTTACTGAAAAAGATCAGAGCAACTATCCAAAATAAGCTTTACCACCCACCAAAAGCATCCCCAAATTTAAGTTTATTGGCATGTTTTCTTGGTTCACAGCCATATTGATTTACATCAAAAAAACTAAAATATCTTTACTACTGTGATTATGATAAAACTTATTAGGGTAATTAACTTTACAAAAGTGCCAAAAATAATGCTAATTTAGAGGAAAAGTAAAATACCATGCTTTAATAGTCACAACAGTGCTTTTCATCCATCTCTAGCATATTGTATTGTATGCAACAGTATACTGATACACACAACAAAAATTCTCACACAAACTTCACTTACTTCTGTACAATCACTGAGAAGAGGCACTGTGGTGTCTGTAGGATTTATATTGATTGTCTTTAGCTCTATAAGGTTATTTAAGGAATTCCCCCCTAGAAAACAAAACATGGAAAGAAAAACATTTTAAGATATGGTGTTTGTTTCATACACAGGCACCATGCATGTTAAAGAGATCAGTATGTTAAATGAAACCAGATAAATACCTACTATTGAATGTTAAAGAAAATATGTATTTTTCAGACTTCTCACAGAACATACACATACCTGAAACTACAACTAAGGAGGGCATGTAACTGCTGTCTGCAGGGTCCACTATCATCTTCAGTCTGTGAACAAGAACATCTGGAAAAATCTCCAAGCGAATCCAGTGCTAGAGGAAACACAGAGAATTTCATTTTCAGATAGTACTGTTACCACCATCATATGGTTAACAAGAACAAATGTTACACAACAGCTGCAACGCATGGGAATTGGCCAAAGGAAAACAACCTTGTAAAATTCTCACCTGTCCAGCCTCCAAATACAAGTGAAACAGTTGCAACAAATTATTTATTTCACCCAAGGGCAACACCATTGAGAAGACTGAGAAAGCACAATACAACTGGAGGTCAAGAAACAGGACATAATGTAAATCTGTGACTGGTTACAGTCTGTTAACAACCCGAAAGAAGGGTACTTGGGCATATTCTCAGCACAGCCATCAACAGAGCACCAAAACACACTGGAAAGAAGCCTAGCCGCAAATCCCAGTGCCTAGGTTGGCCACAAAGCAGTGCTGCAGGCCAATAAATTGAGTAAATCAAACTAAGCAACAATGCTTATATGTTTTTACAAATTAGCTGGACACAGGAGTCAAACGTACATTAAGCAAGGTTGCCAATAACACTAAACTAGGACTGAGATGTGGACTCTGCCTCAAGGACAGAGAGGCCTGACAAAGAGATCTGGATAGATGGGCAGTCATCAATCATATGAATTTTAACAAGAGCAGATGCTGGATTCTCCCCTGGGATGCAGTAATCTTGCTTATACATACAAATTGGAGAACTGGAGGGTGCAGACCAGCCCCGCAGAAAGCTTTCTGGGTGTTTGGGTTGATGGCAAGTTGAGTATGAGTCAGCAGTGTATTCTGTGAGACAAAAGGGCCAACCATGTCCTGGGGTGCACCAAGCACAGCACAGCTAGCCAGCCCAGGGAGGCGATTATCCCATTCTACACTGCGCTGGTGCAACCCCACCTTGAGTACTGTGTACAGTTTTGTGCACCTCAATATAAGAAGGACATCAAACCATTAAAGTATGCCCAGAGGAGAGCAACCAAGATGGTGAAAGGTCTCAAGGGCAAGATTTCCAAGGTCACTTGGTTTGTTCAGCTTGGAGAAGAGAAGGCTGAGGGGTGACCTCATCACAGTCTACAACTTCCTCAAGGGAGGCAGTGGACCGGGAGGTGCTGATCTCCTCTCTTTAGTGGTAGGACACAGTTCCCAGGGAAGCCATCACAGCACCAAGCCTGCCAGAGTTCAAGGAGCATCTACAAGATGGTCTTATATGGTTTAGTTTTAGGCAGTCCTGCAAGGAGCAGGGAGTTGGAGTTGATGATTATTATGGGTCCCTTCTAACTCAAGATAGTTTATGATTCTATGCAAGTGAGGGAGTGCCTGAAGGAAGTTTTAGCTAGTAAGAACAGAGGTGCTTTTCATATTGCAACAAACTCACTTAACTAAAATATAATCAATGTGATTGTTAAGAACAATTGTCATCAGTTATTATACTGAAAAGCCAATTGTAACCATATAACCAACTACAATAGAGTAATTACCCTGTATTTCAAAAATCACACAAGTTCCTTACAATTCACATTAAATAATTAGAAAGATAAGCACAGATTTAAAAAAATAGGCACATTTACTATGAAGAAACACAGTTTTTTACTTCAGATGTCTATTTTTACTACTCTTCCATCTTACACGAAGGTAACAAATACATTTCACTAAGGTAAATACTTATCCTCTTAAGAATAAAGTATGCCAGAAAAAAACAGTTTGGGCTTAAAAAGTTACCTTTCCTTGTGAACCAGAAGACTGCCAGCACTGCTCACTACCATCAATAAGACGTGAAGCCTGATTCACAGAGGATGAGACATTCAAATTCTTAACTATCCTTGACCAATCATCCAGTAACATTCCCCGCTGGCTACTATGTCGTCTCTTCAGCTGCTTTCCAGAACGCCCACAGAACACTGGAGACTGACCTGCAAGGTTCAATGAAATGCTGAGCACGTACCCCTCAAAAAAATAGCTTTTATTATACACATAAGCAGTGTGAAAGGAATTATAACAAATCAAAGATTTCAGCTATGTAGTCTAAAAGTAGAATATGGAAGCATGTCATGGTAGTACTACTTACGCTTAAAGGGCATAGCTCAAGATGTATTTTCTTTTTAAAAGGAGTTTCAAGCACTTTACCTGACTGTAAGTTTTCATGCCTACCATTTGGCACAGTCACACTTTATATTCTTACACTTATAATTGATACGTACCAAGAAAACACTATAATTTAGAAAAAAAAAATATTGAAAAATTAAAGAAAATTACTCTCTTCAGGAATGTAAGACACTAAGAGTAATTCCTAAAATCAAATTATAAAATATTACAGGGGCATGCCATCTTTAAAATTGACAGAATCCTTAAAAGACTAACATTCTTGACTAAACAGCCACTTGAAAGGGTCCTTCCTTTTGAAATACACATCAAAATTTATGATCACGAATACTTCAAAATACAGATCCACAGCACAGGAATTTTATACACCACCATAGCATATGAAAAATACTCAACCAATCCTGAACAGAAATGCCTTAGAGGTGAATAGACATAGTTAAATTACAACACTGAAAAATCCCACATCTTGTTCAAGAATGAGGTGGTGTAGTGAGTTGTTGATTTTCTCCCTGCAAAAACCTACTTCTACTTCCTTTCACTGTTCTTTGTAGCTTCTAGAAAGCTTGACTAGAAGAAAATTGTAACTTCTCTACCGTATCCAGGGCAACAGGAAGGATTACAGATTCACACCATACTAGCTGTGCAACCACATTATCTGATCCTTTAATGGAAAGTCTTTCTTGCCCTTTAGACAAACTATCACACACATGCATTGCACGCTCATGATTTCTAGCAAGGAATCAGATTTATTCATTATCCAAACCACTAAGACTGGTTACATGTAAATATGAGTAAGTTTAGTCCAGAAGCCAGCACCACCTTGCAAATACTAGGGATCAGACTGATTTTTAGACAAGTGGAGAAGAAAAGAAAGACAGAAAAGCTGTTGTCAGGTAAGTTTTGCATAATAATGCAAAACCCAAAAGCTTTCGAGTTAAAATGGCTGCACCTGTTCTTGCCCTACAAACAAAAAATTCTGATTATGACTCTTTCAAAAGGCTTCTCTTTCCTACCACACCTCTCTGGAGTCTCCACATCATGGAGGAAATGAGGCAACAGCCATTGGCAACACATCGACAGGCAAAACTGATGAAGAGCAACTGAGTTGTAAGAAGGTATCTTAGGTATTTCAAGTTGCACCTCCTGTCATGAAGATTCCATTCACCCACATTTACATTTAGGCTGATAGCAGAAGGCAGAAGGATTAAAGAATTATATGTTTCACTGTTGGTATAGCTAAGAATACAGTTTTGACATTGTCAGAATTCACTCTCACATAGCTATATTTTTTAAACTTTTTTAACAGTACAAAGAAAGCTTAAAGGTTGATGTTTTGGTGTAGACTGCCACATGCAATGGTAAGCAGTGCTATGATCTGCTAAAAATGCTCTGTTGTGTAGAGGGTCAGTCTGAACACTATTTTCATTATGTTAAAGAGCTGAATTTAAAACTTTTTTTAAAAACAAATTCAATGCATTTTAAATTAATCTAAGAAACACTCAGATTCTGAAACTTACCTGGTTCATTTATTCTGCCAAAAGTATGTCGGGTGTTATGCTTCCTGGTTTTAAAACAGGTTTCACAAAAGTCAAAATCATCACAGTTTCTGCATTTGAATCTAGGCCCATTGATAGGAAACATCTGACAGCCATCACATCTGATTTCACAAAAGAACAACGAGTAAGTATATTTCTAGCAGTCTTCATGGCACAGGTTAATTGTAACACAAGTCAAGATAATGGAATCAAGACAGTAGGGCTGAAGGATAACCCATATACATTAAGAAAAATGTAAATCATCACTTACGTGACTCCAGGATGAATGCTGGGGACCAGTTCCATTTCTGACAACAAGCCAGTCCAATGAGACTGCTGAGGAAAGTCTACAATGACATCTTTTCCATTGGCGCTAAAAGCTGCGACAAGAACACACAGAAAATACAGTGTGTTGCAAATCTCTATAAAATAAAGCCCAAAGTGTCCAGTGCAACAACAGAGCAGAAACACTTAATAGCAGTTACTTTCAAAAGTAATCTTTTATTTTCATGGAAGTATGTATTAAC